>NC_056736.1:650095068-650177568 GCF_019279795.1 Protopterus annectens
ACTGGAGGCTGAACTCTCTCAACTCAGGACTGGCAAGACCAGTCAGGAGGAGATGGTACCCACACCCAAAGCAAAACCAGTCACACATAAAACCACCACTAATGCAAACCAAACACATAAAAACACAAAGACATACTCGGAGGCTCTTATAAAAACCTTACCAAAACATCAGAGGCCTCCAAAGCAGACACCCAGAAATACACCCACAAAACGCAACACCTACAACACATACCTCAAGCAACAGGTGTGTCGCACAATCACAGCCCCTAAGGCAAAATACTATGCCAGAGACATTAGTAATAGGTGACTCTATAGTCAGACACACCGATGTTCCACTTACCAGGCTGAATAAGGAGAGGGTAACGGTGAGCTGCCTATCGGGCTAGGATCCGCCACATTACACACGCACTCAGGTCACTCCAAAGCAACTACAAGTATTACACAGGCATTGTCCATGCGGTGTGAATGACCTGAGACGTACCTCCCTGGACTACATGAAAAGAGACATTGAGGAGCTCTCCGATTATGTAGCCCAGACTGGTATGACCCTGACCCTGAGCAGCATCCTGCCTTCACCAAGAATGATGCCTCAGTACAAAGACAAAATGATCAGTTTTAACAATTGGCTTAATCACTGGTGTCATTCTAGGGGGATCCAATGTCTGTCAGCCTGGGATGATATGCTGGACAAGCCACGTTGCTTCGCAAGGGATGGCTTGCACCTGTCATCACTGGGCTTCCGGATACTGGCCAAGGCTCTTGCCACCCCCATAGTGCCTTTTTAGGCAATGCTCAAAGGACAAATCAACCTCCATAAAAACAAAAATGGAAAAAAATTAAGGGTAATGCTGCTCAACGCCAGAAGTCTAAATCTCAAGATGCAGGCACTCGAAGCATTTCTCAGTATGGAGAACATCGATGTCTGTGCAGTAACCGAAACCTGGTTCAAGGCTCCTGAGAGCACTCCAGCGCTACCAGGCTATACCTCATATCATGCGTTTCGACCTCAAGTTCCAGGCCGAACCACAAAGGGAGGGGGAGTGTCCATTTTCATAAAGGACACCTACACCTCTCGATTGGTGGCTACCCATGAAGCATCAGAAACCATACAAGTTTTACTCACCATAGGCAAAACTGCCATACAACTGGTCGCATGTTATAGAACTCCCTCCCAATCCCAGGAATCCCATCAAGCATTCCTGAAAACACTGGAGGATATGAATGTCACACCAAACACCATCATATTGGGTGACTTCAACTACCCCGACATAAACTGGGCCCACTATTCTAGCCCTAACACCCTAGCCCAAAGATTCCTGGAATTCATAAACTCAAATGCTATGGAGCAACTGGTCACTTCTCCTACGAGGAGAGATAATATACTTGACCTGATTATCACAAACATGGGGTCCAAATGCTCCGCACCGGATATAAACTCCTCACTAGTAAGATCTGATCATAAACTGATCACGTTGGATGTACATATCCCACCCCCACACCCAGAACAAAAGACTACAGTGAAAAACGTTTCAATAGCTGACTTTGTGCTCCTCAAGTCAGAAATGATATCCTTTAAGCCTACTGGGTTAATGGAAACCACATCCCAAAATGCTGAATCCTTCACAAAAGCCTTCTACGGACATCTTCAAGAATGCATGGATCAAGCAATCCCAACTAAAACCAAGACCCTCTCCACCAAGGGAAAACGCCCAGTTTGGTGGACCCCGGCTATAAACAAACTGTACAACAAAAGAAGGAAGCTACTGCAGGACAAAGCCAAATCCCACAAGAGAAAGGCTTCCCTGATCAGCACAAGTAAAAAACTATGTTCTCTCATAAAAACATCTAAAGCAAACTTTGAGAAAAAGATTGCCAAGGATATCAAAGACAATCACAAGGCCTTCTTCAATTATGTCAGAACCTTGGGAGGGAATTCTCAGATATGCTCTGAGCTAGTACACAATGACAAAAAATTCACTGACCCTACTGACATTGCCAACATTCTGGCAGATAGGTTCAGTGCAAATTTCTCCCTCCCTCACCCCTAAAGATGAAGTAATTATCCCTGCTGAATGTAACCTACCTGTCATCACAGACACACAGGTGAAATCAGCACTCAACAAGGCAAAAACACAGCATCTATGGGACCCGATGGTATCCCGGTTGCGTGTTGCGTGAACTTCAAGATGAACTAAACCCGCCCTAAGAACTCTATTCAATCTTAGCCTCACTACAGGATATGTACCTGAACACTGGCGCACAGCAACAGTGGTCCCACTCCACAAAGGGGAAATTCTACTGATCCTGGTAACTACCGCCCCATAAGTTTGACCAGCCTGGTCTGTAAGGCTATGGAAAGAATCATCATGGAACTCATAAATGGCGACATTGGGGATCTGCAGACCCTTGATCCCACACAGTTCGGATTTGTAAAAGGCAGATCCTGCCTCTTAAACCTGGTTGACTTCTTGAGACAGTCACTAGTGCCATCGATGAGGGCAAGGCTGTCCACACTGCCTACTTGGACTTGGCTAAGGCCTTTGACACGATACCACACTCTGGCATCATTGACAAGCTCAGCAGCCTAAATGTAAATCCATATGTCACAAGATGGGTAGCAAACTGGCTAAAAACAGAACCCATAAGGTTAAAATTGCTGGAGCCATGTCAGACTCAAAACCAGTCACAAGTGGTGTCCCACAGGGCTCAGTCTTGGGTCCACTCCTATTCGGCATTTACTTCTCAGATGTGAAAGCAAATATGGAAGGATTATGGCTGACAAAGTTTGCAGATGACTGCAAACTGGGTGCCATAGTTGATTCACCGCTGACACACACATCCTACAGAAAGGTCTCACTGAAACAGACAACTGGTGCCGGAATCATGGCCTCAAACTTAACGCCAAAAAATGTATAGTCATCCCCTTTGGGAAAACAAAGTACCCACAAATTATCACGTGACAATAACCCACTGAATACGGAAGAAGTAATCAGAGACCTGGGGACTCAAGTCGACAGTGACCTCTCCTTTGACAACCATGTTGCCAAAGTGGTCAGAAAGACATTCTACCTTGCCCATCTCATCATGAAGGGATTCTCATCCAGATCAAAGGAGGTCATTGTACCTCTATATTCCTCCCTTGTCAGGCCCATGATTGAATATAATGCTCCATTTGGGATGTATCTCACCCGGCACATGCAGCAACTGGAGAGACCCCAGAAGTACCTCACCAAGAGGATCATAGGTCTCAAACATGTGCCTTATCCAGCTAGATTAAAGAAACTCCAGCTCTATTCAGTAGCATACCGCCTGCTCAGAGGTGATTTGTGCCTAACATACAGGGCCATGTCCAACCAGGAATTGATGGACATGCTCCATCTCAAAAAATCCAAATCCACCAGAACCACACGAACTAAAGATTTCAACCTCTGCACAAATTTGAATAGGACATGCTGGAGGGATAGATTCATAACACAGAGGTTACCCATACTCTGGAACAAAATCCCTGTTCATGTGAGACAGAGCCCTTCATTGGCACTGTTCAAGAAAAATCTCGATGCATGGATGGGAGATCGCAAGTTTACCCCGGGAATCACCTCAGTGTCACTACTAGACAGAGGTATAGTTTACTAAATAATGGGGTCCCACATGTGTCACTACTAGAGAGGCGCAACTATATAGTATGGGGTGGTGTAAAGCCACATCGCTGTTGGCTAGGCTTATAAATGCCCCCGGGCAGATAGCCTAGTACACTACTATGAAACTATGAAAATATAAGACTGCATATGTGTGTGTGTGTGTGTGTGTGTGTGTGTGTGTGTGTGTGTGTGTGTGTGTGTGTGTGTGTGTGTGTGTGGTTTAAGGCTAGGGCTAGTGTAAGACTGCATGTGTGTGTGTGTTTTAAGGATAGGCCTAGTGTAAGGTTGCATGTGTGTGTGTGTTTTAAGGATAGGGCTAGTGTGCGTGTGTGTGTTTTAAGGATAGGGCTAGTGTAAAACTGTGTGTGTGTGTATGTGCGTGTGTGCGCGTGTGTGCATTTGTGCGTGTGAGTGAGTGTGTGCGTGTGTGTGTGTGTGTGTGTGTGTGTGTGTGTGTGAGTGTGTGTGTGTGTGCGTGTGCTTGTGTGTGCATGTGTGTGCGTGGTTTAAGGTTAGGGCTAGTGTAAGACTGCATGTGCGTGTGTGTTTTAAGGATAAGGCTAGTGTAAGACTGTGTGTGTGTGTGTGTGTGTGTGTGTGTGTGTGTGTGTGTGTGTGTGTGTGTGCGTGTGTGTGTTTTAAGGAGCTAGTGTAAGACTGCGTGTGTGTGTGTGTGTTTTAAGGATAGGCCTAGTGTAAGGTTGCATATGTGTGTGTGTTTTAAGGATAGGACTAGTGTAAGACTGCATGTGTGTGTGTGTGTGTTTTAAGGATAGGGCTAGTGTAAAACTTTGTGTGTGTGTGTGTGTGTGTGTGTGTGTGTGTGTGTGTGTGTGTGTGTGTGTGTGTGTGTGTGTGTGTGCGTATGTGCGCAAAACATGCATCCATCCTTGATGCTGACTGTAATCATCTCCTGCCATATCTAACTCTAAGCCCTTAGTTTCACCTGCTACTACTTCTAAGACACTTAAATGTCTTAATTATTGAGTCTATAATCACCAGCACCATATGTTCTCTGTTCCCCACATTGGCTCCCCCTTCTACTATCCTTCCTATTTGCAACCTTCCCTTCTATTTTCGTCAGTCTTGCATTTCTTTGCAGTCTGCACTGGTTTCTTTCCGATGTTTGCATTTGATCCATTTCCAGTCCCTCCTACAATTTTTGTACAATCTCTCCCTAGAGTTCTATCTCTTATTTACTGACCAGTCATAGGACTGACTATCTCTTCCTGCATACTGGCCTTCTGCTCTGTTTATATTGTTAGCTCCTATAGGTTCACCTGTGTCTCTGTTTATTTTTCATCAGTTGCTACTGCCGTCTCTACCTCTTCTTCCACTTTGGCTTCCTTTTTCTTCTTTCATGGCAAAATTTCCAACTTCCCCTCTTCATGTTTACCTGTACTCCTCTGATACCCTCTGTGGTCATCTTATTGTCCTCTGCTTTTGTCCTTCTGCCTTTTTCCACTCTATTCTGTTTAATGATGCCTAAGGCATCCTTTCCAGTGTCTCTGTGCCTTTTCTGATTCAAGTAGCCAATCCACTCCACTGTGTAGCCATCTCATTGTTCGCTGAGATTACTCCATTCTCCTAAAGACACCAAATCAATTGCCAGCCCAATATTTCTTCAGTAGTTACACCACATCTGATTCTTTCATGTTGTTCTGTCTTTATATCTCCAGCTCTTCTTTTATTATTATTTTATTTATTTTAATGTATCTTTTTTTTTAACATCCCAGATGAGCCTTTCTGCCTCATGCCATCTATAAAACCTGCCATGCAAAGGGCAGTCTTCACCAGGACATATTTTTTTGCCTTAGCTGGCATAGCAGTCATTTATAATTCATACCAGTAACTCTAGGTTACTTAATACCTGCCTGCCTACTGTTAACTCAGATACAATCCCTACACCACATGAAACTGTCCTGCTTACTTTTTTGAGTACCCATGGGACACACAATGCCCCCCCCCCCCCCCCGCCAAAGACTCCACTGCAGTCTCAATTCCCTATGAAACTTTCCTCTCACTGAATCCTGGGAGTTTATGCTGGTTCAGCAGTACAAGCTGTCAGGACACCAAGATGGAGGGTAAGGTTATTAAACATTGCTGGACTACAGGAATGGTGTAAAATATGGCAGCATACATATTTTTGTAAAATGAAATCAAACTAAGGAAAAGACTACACATCTGAAAAGGAGACAGTAAGAGTGACCGAGCGAAAAACCTGGGGTGGTAAGATCAAGTGACTTAACAACAAGCAGATCATCAGAACTCTGATCAAGGTGACCAACAGTCCCAGTTTTTCCAGGACAGTCCCGGTTTGGAAGTCTCTGTCCTGGAATCCCAAACATTATCTTTGGGACACAGAAATGTCCCAGTTTTAGACAGCTCAGTCTGAATGGTTATCTGACTTCCTGAGGCAGCTAGTCCCACTGCTTTCCCATCCTGAGCAGCTCTGGGGACTTTGCGATTTTTTGGTGATGTCATTGGGTATGGGGTAATGTCGGATGCCTTCACGCTGGCAGGAGCCTTCCATGCACTGCCACCATCCGTCAGCCACTCCCTCCAGGACTTCTGTCGTGGGGTGCTCTGTCTGATCCCACTCACTCAGCCAGGAGTTTTCCAGGCCCCACACCTATCTGCCCGGTGCACCCTTACTGACTTCTGTCAGGGCCGGCCCCTACAGGCCTCCCCTTTGACCTGGACAAGAGACCTTCCCCAGCTGTGGCCCCCCCATTTCAGGGGACTTCATCACGTCCATGTCTCCTGCAGGCTGCCAAATCATGCCGGATCACTCATGCCCTCTGACCTTCTCAGGGGAGCTTCCCTCTGATCCCGTCTGCCCCTCCAGAACCCCCCCTTGGCCATTGAGGGGTAGATGCGTCCTCATGAAGGCTTCATAGTCCTCCTGCTTTCCCATCCAGAGCAGCTCTGGGAACTGTGAGATCTTTCGAGGATGCCATCAGTTATGGGGTGAAGTTGGATGCCTTCTCCCCGGCAGGAGCACTCCAGGCCCCTCCTCCATCTACCTTGGTGCTTCCTCAAGGACTTTCATCATGGGGAGGTCTGCCTGATCGCTTTCACCCAGGCAGGAGCTCTCCAGGCCCTGCTTCTGTCTGCCATTCACTCCGTTAAGGACTTCCATTGTCGGGAGCTCTGCCTGAGCCCCTCCACTCAGCCCTGCCACTATCTGCCTCTCTACCCCTTCCAGACTTCCTTCCCATAGGGAGCATGATCCATGCCCCCTCACCCAGGTGGGAGCTGTCCTGTCCCATTCTCTTTCCATCTCTCCCTTCCAGACTTCCATCGGGACAGACCCCCCTCCAGGCTTAAACTTCTACCCAAGAGAGAGAGCTCTTTTCCAGGGTTACATACATAGGCGCCAGAAGATGTTGAAGACTGGGGGGAGGGGCGGCGAGTGAGAGGGGCACTTAGTGATCTAAAAAGGGCAATTTTTATAACCATTTACTACCACAACATAGGTTCACTTGGAGGACTTTTTAAGCTTAGCCTTTGGTGCTTGGATTAACATTTTCTGATTGGTCTTACTGATCCCATGGCTGATAATTGTATATTTGCCCTAGTGAGAATAACTGTAATCACTCCATAGATAATTTGAAGAGACCCATATAAGGGATGCAGCATTTAGGAACTGCCTTTTATCCATTAGTGGTATGAGGGGCAGTCCTAGAGTACATTTTCTATTACCCATCCGTAGATTCAAGTTGCATTTGAATATGGACGGATGAGCTTTGTTTTATTTTTATGGGTAGTCTGTTCTGGAACAGTGGTAGCCTCTGTTATATATATCCATCTCTCCACAACATACAGTTTAGATACCTTGACTGAGTATTTCTGATGCCATTTGACTTGCTGATGTTCAGTAGGTCCATCTGTATTAGGTCAGAGATGCCTTGTATGCCAGACATGTCACCTCTAAGCACTCTGTAGGATACTGAGCATAGTGATAAATCTTTGAGGTGGTCCATGCAAGACCTATTGTTTAGAGCTTGTATCCTTTTAGTAAGGTGTCTCTGTGGGTATTTCAATTGTTGCATGGGTCTGGACAGATACATGCCAAAGTGGGCATTATACAAAATAATTGACCTAATGAGAGCTTTGTAAAGGGGGACAACAACATCTGTAGATGTAGTCACAATCAATTTGTTTATAAGCTGTGCAATATAGAAAGGCTTTCTTGTGACTCTGGGCACAAGTTGGTCAAAAGTTAGGTCACTGTACACACAAGTTCCCAAATGCCATACAATTGGGTCAGTTCTCAGAGGGCATTGTTATGATTTTGGCACCAGTTACTGTTTGGGACAAACCTTCCTGCATGATAGTTAAGTCATTTGGGGATTCAATAACTGCTCCTAGCTTGCAGTCATCTCAAACTTAGTCTGGCAAAGCCCTTTGGTATTTCCTTTTACTTTTGAGATGTATATGCCAAACAGAAAAAGTCTCAGCACCGAACCCTAGGGGACAACATTGGTGACTGGTCTTTTCCCCTATTTTGGTCTCCTGCATCCTGTGAGCAAGCATACATGTATACATTCTTTGATTTACCTTTCTGATTGTATTAATCTGATTGTATTAAATTATATTCCTTGTATAATACAGCACCACTTGTTCGAATGTGTATTAAATTTGTAGTTTGGAACAGTCTTCTAGTAAGCAATGAAACAAAATGTATGAACCAATAATGACAAAACTGCCCAATTCAGAACATTTCCATCATAAAAGTCTACTTCCACACCCACACTATAAATAGAATGACAGTAGTGTAAGCCATAGGCATCTTGCACAGCTTCTCGCACTTATTTTCAATTTCATTTTTTTTGGGGGGGGGGGTCAAAAAGTCAGGGACACATTTTAAACATTGCTTGTATAATTTTGTAAAGTTGCTAGAATAAAATGTTGTGTTACTACCATGTATTTTACTAGTAAGTCATGAACCCAGGACCCTATGTACTAGGGTCAGAGTAGTATACCACTATGCTAAATCAGCAGCTTCCTGAAAAATAGGAAGACTGAAACTTACTGGCTATCATTTAGTGAATTAATTTCTCACTTCTCACCACAGCTCTCAACTCTTAGCACAAAAACCTGTGGGAATATAAATTCAGTTCTCAACTCTTAGCACAAAAAACCTGGGGGAATACAAATTCAGTTCTCACTATAGCTCTCAACTCTTAGCACAAAAAACCCGGAGGAATACAAATTCAGTTCACACTATAGCTCTCAACTGTTAGCACAGAAAACCTGGGGGAATACATATTCAGTTCTCACTATAACTCTCAACTGTTAGCACAAAGAAACCTGGGGGAATACAAATTCAGTTCTCACTATAACTCTCAACTGTTAGCACAAAGAAACCTGGGGGAATACAAATTCAGTTCTCACTATAACTCTCAACTGTTAGCACAAAGAAACCTGGGGGAATACAAATTCAGTTCTCACTATAACTCTCAACTGTTAGCACAAAGAAACCTGGGGGAATACAAATTCAGTTCTCACTATAGCTCTCAACTCTTAGCACAAAGAAACGTAGACAAAGCTCCCAAGTGGTGGTGGCTAGGGTCTTTAGGCTCTTTTTACTCTATACTGAAGGTACAGGGTTTGAGGCTCAGTGCCTCTAGCCACCAGGTGTATTGAATGGGGGCATTTATACACACATTGCATATTAACATACAGCCAGCCCAGCAACTTTAAGTTTATAAGTTCAATATTTAACATCTACCCCTAATCTTCAGCCCATTATCTCACTCTCACACATACATCCCACTCACTCAGCCAGGAGTTTTCCAGGCCCCACACCTATCTGCCCGGTGCACCCTTACTGACTTCTGGAGGTCCCCCTAAAGGTCACTTGAACTTGAGGACACGCACGCATTTACCCACATACATACTATTGTCTCTCTCACATACACACACACACACACACACACACACACACACACACACACACACACACACACACACACACACAATTCCCTGTCTAATTCCCCCTTGTGTAACAAATTCTCTCATCACCATATCTGTCAACCTCTTAGTGCAAGAAATCCAGAAAAAGCCTAAAATAATGGGAGACAAAGGGCCAAAAATAAGTCTAGATTTTAAATGTTGCTCTTATAAACTTAGAAAGTTGCTAAAACAACAGGATTTGTGTTAGCCTGTGTTTTCTGAAGGATATGGAGTCTGAAACTTATTTCTATCCTTAGTGATTAGCCAGAAAAACACATGTTTTATGAGGAACAGACCAAAAATATAAGACAAACATCTGGACATTCTACCAAAATCTATTTAGTTGAGAGCTATGACACACACATCACCTGTCTTCATTCTTGCCCCTACAGACATGCACACACACTTCCACATACAGACATAAACTAACATACACACTCGCCCAGCTTATATCTTGTCCCTACAGATATGCACAAATACAGACACATATACACACACTGCTAAATCTGTCCTACTACATTTTAGCCTATTCTCCCTCCCCCACACCCTCATACTCTCAACCCCTTAAAATAAGAAATCTGGACAAAGCCACAAATAATCGGGGTACAAAAACAGGGACACTTTTTAAATATTGCTCTTACAAATTTAGAAAGTTGATAGAACAGCAAGTTCTGCATTAGCATGAATTTTCTGAAGGATATAGGTTCATAGATTAGTACTAGGCTAACTTGTCTTGGGACCATTTTAAGCCTAGCCAATTACCCAATGTGAGAATCAAACCCTGTACTTTGTGTCTATAAGGGAAATACCCTCCCTTAACCAATATGCCAACCTCTCACCCAATATGAAGTCTGAAAATCAAATGTCTGCCATTATTTTCTGACTTCGGTCCTCAATGATGTATGGGTAACTTGCCAGAAAACTAAATTTTATGAGAAACTGGCCAAAAATTATGTCACAAAACTCTGGACAGTTGAGAGGTCTCTCTCTCTCTCTCTCTCTCTCCATCCCCCCTCCATCCCTCTCTCTCCCTCCTCTCTTCATCCACCCCCCCCATATCTTTCAACCTCAAAGCAAGAAATCTGGATAAAGCCGCAAATAATGGTGGGACATTTTGCTCTTACAAACTTAGAAAGTTGATAGAATAACAAGTTTTGAATTAGCATGAGTTTTCTGAAGGGTATAGGTTCATTTTCTGAGAAATGGAACAAAAATATGTAAAAAATCTGGTCATTTGAGAGTTCTCTCTCTCCCCTCCCTCTCTCCCCTTTCTCTCTCTCTGCCCCCCGATCTGTCTCCTCTTTCCATCTCTCTCTCTCTGTCTCTCTCCCCCTCAGTCTCTCTCTCTCTGTCTCTCTCTCCCACCTGTCTCAGTCTCTGTCTGTCTCCCCTCTCAGTCTCTCTCCCCCATCTCACTGGGATTGAGTCAAATACATTTTCTATATCTGAAGTTCAAGTTTAATTTTATGAACAATGTTTACAGGAATAAGAAGAGATTTTTAGAAACAGCTTTTCAGTTTTTAAATGATATTTCCCTTTCAGAGTCCCTTTACAGTTCAAGCAGGGTATTCACATATTGTTTTCTTTATAGAGCAAACATATATATTCCTTTTCTGTTTTTCAGGGTCACCTATGAGACTGTTTTCAGCCTACACGTGTAGCTCCCTGGAAACCTCTCTCTGTCTGTCTCCCTCACACACAGTTGGTCTCACACACACACACACACACACACACACACACACACACACACACACACACACACACACACACACACACACACACACACACACACACACACACACACACACACACACACACACACACACACACACACACACACACGCTAGTTTCCTTACCAGAACTTGCCCTGTACTTCATTTGTTTTCATCATGCAGACAGTAATTCCGCTTCTCCTGCAGACAGCAGCCAGTAAATACTTCGTTCTGCTCGGCTCTGAACTTCATTCTTCATTTCGTAGCAGCCAGTAAATAATTAATTCTGCATCCAACCGATAATCGCATTCAATTCTGACAGGCGTCCTGACGTCATCGCGAATCTCCTGCTCGCATTCACTTCTGACAGGCGTGCTGATGTCATCGTGAATCTCTCGCTTGCATTCAATTCTGACAATCTCCCGCTCACATTCAATTCTGACAGGCTGGTAGAGGGGTAACGGGAGCTGACGTCATCATGTATGCAGCTGCAGCCGTGAAAACTAAAAATCGGACTGGACGGGTCTGCTCCTCCCCCCTCGCTCTATGGTTCTGGTGCCCATGGTTACATATCTCCTGACTGCTGCCAAGTCATGCAGTGTTGCACGTGCCCTTGGAGCCTCTCAGGGGATCTTCCCAGCCTCATGGAACTCTGCTGGGCCACAAAGACTCAGACAGTCCCTCATCCAGACTTCTGTGACACTGGTTCTCTCCTTTGCCTTGCACCTAGGGCTTTCAAACTCACAGGGGAGATAGTCCTGAGTACCCCATCTCTGTGTGTTTTGCAGCACACTTCAGTCTCTCTCCCCTATGGTGTCAGGCACCAATAAATGTGCATCGCTTCAAGCCTCCTGGCATGTGGCCTCTTGTCTCCTGCATGGTGCTGTTCACAGAGTGGCATCCCTGTAGTGCCAGGTGAAGGATGGATGGTCAACCTGCTGGCCCCAGTGTGAGATGAAATGGCAGCACTATCTGAACTCCCATGGGGGTCGCGAGACTGGGATTACAAACCTGGCTTCTTGGGGTGGCCCTCAAGTGTCCCAGTTTAGGTCCTGTAACAAAATGGTCACCTTGACTAGGATGCCAGAAAAAATCATTACCATAGAAGATGAAAATGTTGTGGCATTTAGAAAAAAGTACCTCATCTCTGATAGTGGTATTAAAAAATAATAAATTATTCACTAGAGTAAAACTAAGGCATGTTTTTCATTCTTTTAGAAATGTGCATTTTCTCAGACTACAAATCAGATAAATTTATTTGCTGTTATCCAGTATATGCTCTAAATTATAAGATCTTGTTTAAAAACACATTCTAAGTAAAATTCTGTGCAGCTATTTAATTAGTTTACAATCATATAAATAAATGTAAGTGCATGTGTGTATGTGTGTGTGTGTGTGTGTGTGTGTGTGTGTGTGTGTGTGTGTGTGTGTACACGAACGTGTGTGCATGTGTATGAAAATGTGTGTGTGCTTGTTTGCCCGTGTGTATGTGTGTGTGTGTGAGTGTGTGTGTGTGTGTGTGTGTGTGTGTGTGTGTGTGTGTGTGTGTGTGTGGGGGGTCAGATAAGAGCAAGCAGCAGAGCAAGTCAATAAAATGTCAGCTAGTTATAGCCAAATGAAATGCAGGGGTCTCCTGTTCTTGAAACTTGCATTCATTACTGATGTCTGTTACCTTTCCGTACTAATTTCTTCCTCGTACTTTAGCTGCACTCTGGTCACTTACTTCATCTCATCAACTAGTTGCACATTGTTTGAAACCCTCCAGTCAGTCTCTCCCAAGGAATGTGCCCTGTAATGAGGAGTCGTCCTATTCTGTAAGTAGCCCAGTGTAACCCTTGCCTTAGACAACTAACTGAGCCTGAAACTATGGCTCACCACTGCTTTATGAAATATTCAGGTACTTCTTTTTGTGGCATTTCAGTCTATCAGTCACACTGTTGACGGGTTTGACAGTTTTGCAACCAAAACTGTACAGTGAAAGCAGATAATCAACAAGCGTTATCCCCTTTGAGCCATAAGATATTAAGGGGTAAAATATTTTAATTTACCATGTGGCCTGTAATTGTTCTGGAATTTAAAAAAATACATAAATATATTTTCCCTGGAATATAAAACAGCAAAACATATGTGCTACATTGGGTCAGATCCTTGACTTAGTGAATTCTGTTTCTGCTTCCTTGTGTAGGATGTTCCCATGTATAACTTGCCTACCATAGTAGGCCATTTGTGTTTTATTAACTTTATAATTAAAAGCTGTGGACCTATGAGAGAATGTATTAAAATGCAAAGTGTGTTTAAAATATATTTGAATTTCAAAACTATGAAACATTACTAGCTCTTAAATACCAGCCCTTCTTATACTGCTGACGTAAAACTGTTCCTTCCGGATTTTTATCTTATCTTCAGATAGCCTCAGGGCTATCAGATTAAACAAAGTCATGTATGAACATGAAAATCATCATCAAATTATGCCAGGAGAATGACAAATCTGAAAAAAAAAATGAAGGAAAGTTGGTTAAATAAGTTAGTTAATTCCCTCCCACAAAAAATGATAAGCATAAGCAAAGTTTATTAATCTCACCTTGTTAAGTAGTTGAACAATTAGCAGTTATGAAAATATATTTCACTGTGCCTACCACTGCTGTTTTAGCACGAGAGAAGGTGATGAGCTTGTACTTTAACCTTGGGATTAGAAAACAGACATGAATCTAAACACCAGCATTTGAATGTCAGTTTAGGCTACTGTTAACCACATGATATGAAACTTTATGCACTCAATTTGGTTAAATTCTTTCCCACTCTACCCAATGCTCAGACTAAATGAGCAAAGATAACAACAGTGTGTTGTTTTTACATGCAATATGTATATATATATACAAATTCTTTCAACCCTGCAACTTATACAGTCTGCAGAGAGGAGTACAGCTAACTTACCTAATTATCACAGGCACACACCATCAGCTTGCCTGTCTACTGCAATGTCTATATACTGAGGTCCCTTGGTCTGCCATTAGAATTTCCTCTGTCCATTCCTTTTATAACGCATGTTGCCCTGCTCCACACTTCTTCCAGAAGTCTGAATTTATTCTGCAGCTAAGACCATCAGAAGTGTGCTGACTATTCTATGCTTGATTTAAGAAGACTCAACTGCTTTCATAACGTATTTGCTCCCACTTGAAAGCATTCCCTACAAGGCTGGGTGTTAACGATTAAAACTTGCTGTATACAAGCTCTCTATATTTGTACTTCAAACTTGAGCATGTCCCCATTTACACATGTAGGGGCATCATCAACATTTACTCAGGAAAGATGCATTGATGCATCCAGCATCAGAGGCTTATTTTACTGAAGCATACGAGTTACATCGAAAAGGCTACATGGACAGTAATAAAGACTAAAAGATGGTCTTCTACGTGAAAAAGTTACCTTTATTGTTGTTTAGAAATGTAACTTTAAACATAAATGTCAGCAGTATGTTAACCAACTCACTTTAATAGGATATGCCGTTACACTTACAGAGTTGATCAAATTCATTGCAAGCCTGAACGTAAGAGCTGCAGTTTTAAAAGCTTTCTGAAAAAATGTTCCTTTGTTTACTCCTAATCCTTGGAAGAATGATGCACAGTGAAGGAAGAAATCAAGTATTAGGTGCATGAGGCAATCTCTTTAAATAGTGACTTACAGAGGGGTAAGAATCAGCTCCAGGGTCAGAGTTTCCTCTTCTGCTTATTACTGTCCTGCCTCTTACCTCCCACCAAGCACCAGTTAATGCTCCTTGTTATCCATGTCCCCGGATCAGATGGACCTCTAATGATACAATTCAAATTACCATCCGTCTCAGTTTATAATAAATAATCTCCAATAATTTTGATTGAAACACAAAACATTGAACAGACTCATTGGAGATCAACATTAATTACCATGAAAATAATAGAAAAAAAAGTAATTGCAAATGTAAACCAACAAGTTACATTTACAATTACTAAAAGAAAAACAAAAAACAGCTTTTACATGTGGGCTCTGCCCCCCTCCACACCACTCTCCTCAACATGGGGGACTGCCCTCACACCCAGGAAATTAAATATACTAATTCCAGGGTTACAGAAACTCAAAGAAAGGGGCAAAGCCCTGTAATTATGTAAAGTCAATCTAATGAACTTTTACCATTACATAATTTGACCAGCTATATCTACCAATAATGAAAAACCCCAGTATTTCAGTAAGTGATGAAATGCGTGCAGCAATAAATCACATAACGTTACAAATGCTATTATTTTGCTTGAAATTCTGTGGATTATGCATTGCTGTTAGGAATACAAACTTCCATAGCACTGATAGGACCAGTTTGCAGCCATTTGCAGCTGTTTGGAATATAACTGTCTGCATTTAAAAGCTGTATACTATGTAGAGGGTTTTAAAACGATGTTGTACCATACCACAGTAGGATACAGATATGTTTGCTGCTCTCTGGAATGTATTGCATCCAAAATCTGAAAGGGATGCATCTAAATAGTTCTCCAATATATAATTGTAGTCTACTAAGAGCTTATACAATCTCTTTTTTGTTTTCTAATATTATCTTATGCATATCATAGTTTTTCTAATGCTTTGATACAATACCCATATATTCAAATACTTTTCATTGGTACACCATGCAAAACAACTGCCCATATAAACAGAAAGGATGCAAATGCCGCACAAAGATTAATCTCTTACATTTATGGTCTAAGCATGCTACTCTACTGTGCTACCACAACTACTAAGAATTACTTAGAAAGCATCCCCATGTATCGTGTAGTACTGAAAGTAGACATGATCTGCTAATGTGTGATTACTAATTTCACAAATACATTCCGCAAGCATTTGGCATTATTTAAATTAGTAAACGCAGAACTGCAATGTGTATCTCAAAATGGAACTCATCTCAATCCATCAAAGATGAAACTACTAAAAACCACCACTACTGAAACAAATAACTCAAAATAATCCAAATGTCCTCTCAGATATGCCTTTATCTCCTTACTGCTATGAATACTCACTAGAGCCATTTCTCCCCTAACTCACACAATGTCTTTATCATATCTACCCTGATCTCTTCTAAGCATGTTGCTTTCCCTGACTTTATTTTACTTTCTGCTATTCTTTCTTCCTCTAAGGTGGGCTCCTCTTCTTCTCTCGTTGTAGGCTGTCTGAGGCAGTACAGATTCTGTGAAGTTGTCTTCATTCAGAAGATTCATCCCTTATGAAGGGTGTCTGATTATCGTCTTTATCATTTTATCTTTGTCTTGAAACATGTTAGAGTTTCATTGTATCATCTACCAGGTCACTTTCTGAAGCTGGTAGAGTGCCTCTGATACCTTGCTCCTGCTGTGAATCACCAAACAGGCTGCGGCCTGCTTCTCATCTTGGGACTGGTGCTACTGTTTGGTGAGAGAAGCATCAAAGGAGCATCATATCCCAGAAGAGTGAAGCTGTGCTGAGACCAGCACTAGTAGCAGTCAGGTAGTAGCTGCTCACGTCACTCCCCTCTTTTCATCATTCCTATAAACAAATTCTTTCTTTCTTTTCTGTAAGTGCTGCTTCATTTGCTTCTAACTTGAGAATATCTGCCTAAATACTTCATACAGAAATCTTCAGAATCTACTTATTAGTTTCCACTCAAGTGTTTAGCAGTGCCCTGTATAGCTACAGACACCTTGAACTGACATTTTGCATGTAAAAACACCATTGCAGATTCATCAATACCTAGTTGCACACAGGACAACTAATTTGCAGTGACAAGCACTGCCCCTGTAGTCGCAAATTGGATACTTCTGACATTACTTTATAGTCTCACTCCAACTGTCTAATCAGTAAAAAAGGGTCTATTGCCATGAATATGAACTTTCCCACTGTCTGCATTACTAGCTTGGTGGAAATGGGCATCCTGTGACAATGTAGAAACTGCCTCATGTTTATTGATGACCAGTTAATTATCAAACAAACTGATAAGGTATGTGAGGAATGTGTTTACACAATGTTACTGGAGGCAAAGCTCTCACATAAAAGCACTCCTAATGTCAATAAGGCTGTCAGTAGTACACACACTGCACCCATCACATACAATTCAAAACATACACATAGACCCACATATGCTGAAGCACTTTAATGTAACCTTGCTAAACCCCAAAGACATCCTAGATGTACACATAACAAATACCCTCAGCAGCCCCGAATGCACTCTTTCAAAACAACACCAACATGAACACATACAGCCACATCTGATGGAACCTTTACTTCTAAGCCTGTAAGGCAAGCCATTACACATCCACCATTCTGGTCATTGGAGACTCCATTGTGAGACATACTGATGTCCCTCTCACCAGGCTGAGTATGGAGAAAGTCATGGTCAGTTGCTTATCAGGGACCTGGATCCACCACATTACGTATGCACTCAGATCACTGGACCACAAGTACCAGTATGACTCATTCATAGTCCATGTGGATGTAAATGACCTGAGATGTGAGTGTGCATGTATGTGCATTTATGTGTATCTAACAGTGTGTCTGTGTGTATGTGTATGCGTGTTTGTCCAAGTATATAAACATAAATATACATACACATTATTTATACACACATATATATAAAATGTGTAATATATATATAAATATATAGATTTATATATATATATATATATATAATGTGCAATATATATATAGATATATAGATTTATATATAGTTTTATATATATATATATATATATATATATATATATATTGTGTGTGTGTGTACTGGGTGTGCATTTATGTGTGTATGGGTCTGTGTTTGTGTCTATATGTGTGTATGTATATGTCTGTGTGTGTGTGTGTGTGTATGTGTGTGTGTGTGTGTGTGTGTGTGTGTGTGTGTGTGTGTGTGTGTGTGTGTGTGTATATATATATATATATATATATATATATATATATATATATATATATATATGTGTGTGACTATGGGTTGGTGTGTGCATTTGTAGGGGGGGTGGTAGGCTAATACTTTGTTATTGACAGCCTCTATCCCATAAGTGACATAGAGGCCAGACTGTTTACAATTTCCCATCAAATTGTCAAGTTTTGTTTGAACATAGTTGTGGAGCCTATTCCACAATGTGGAGATCCTTTGGGACACATTTTTCTGTACAGTATGTTCTGTTTATGTCACAAGAGAAGTTCAGATCCTTGGATCTAGTGCTTCTGGTGTTGTTTGATTTTCACATGCGTAACAGATCCATCAAGGCTGGGTAAAAAGCTGGGCATCTCTGGGATATGAACCTGGCACCTCTCACACCCAAAGTGAGAATCATACCTCTAAGCTGATAAGCCATACTTAGACATGTGACCTAGCTATGACTGTCATTCTACCAAGCAGCCAGGCATTGACATAGTAAACCATTTTCTTCAACATTTCCATTTATCAGCTTCTGAGTTGTGGAGAATGATGTTATCCAGCAACCAGTTTCTGTCCCCTGGCAGGATACAGAACCTGCATCTTCCCCTCAGTTGCAAAGCACGTTGTAATAGGCTACACTGTAGCATTAAAGTTTCTGCTATTTATATGTTGTGCAGTAATTTGCTGACACTGCTTAATTGCTGCTGACAGACTCTTTATTTCATGGAGCAAACCTTCCTAATTTAGGTGACTCTGGAATGCAAAGCAGTATTGACCAATTATTTTGCATGGATGATTTTACTCAACTACTTGGTCACAGCTACAGTAATCACACAATCTAGTTCAGAATGACTCACTTACTGTAGAAGAATGATTTTTTTGTATCACTTGCCATGTGCTAGTGAGGGCCAGTGACCATACAGTCATCTGCATGGATCCTAGTAAAACATGATCATTTGCAAAGAATTCTACAGTAATCAGTCAGTCTGCATCACCATTGCCCATATACAGGGCTTTAAACTTTTGTTGTTAGCTGTCATCTCAGTTTTCACACACAGTTCACAATTTTCATGAATTATGTCATTACCTACATGTTTACTTCTTCTTCTAGCTTTTCCCGGTTAGGGGTCGCCAGAGCGGATCACTGTCTGCTCATGATTGGCAGTGGAGTTTTACGGTGTCTAGTTGCCAGCCCGGCACCCAACCTTCCACAGAAGGCACACACATGCATGCCTATGGCCAATTTAGTGTGTCCAATCCACCTACAGCATATCTTTGGGATGTGGGAGGAAACCGGAGCACCCGGAGGAAACCCACGCGACCACAGGGAGGACATATAGACTCCGCACAGAAGGCACCCCAGCTGAGGATCGAACCGGAGAACCTCTTGCTGTGAGGTGGCAACGCTAACCGCTGCACCACCGTGGCCACCCCATTACCTACATGTTCACTAACATTGTATATTTACCATAAGGATTTTCATGAAATATTACTCTATGCGGTAAGGAAAGTCATAGTAACTGAGTTTTTAAGAGATTTACTATAAACATGGTCTCATTATTCTTAGCTAAGTGTTATAGTTCATTGGTCACTTGAAACTTCTGTTGAAAGAAAACTTTTGTGGCAAAGAGAATACCACAGTAGGTGTGAAGCAGATAAAAACTTCCCAATTCATCTCAGTGAGACAGTTAAAAGAGGTGAAAATGTCCCCATTCACATTAATGAGGTGGTGGAGACAGCAGATCCCCATTCGGTCAATACTTCACAATTAAGGGATTGTAATTTCAATTTATTAAAAGTGGCATAAAAGCCATTATTGGTGGGTATGGCTCTGTATGACATGATTTGACCTTCCTGCAGGATTTCTGGCTCAGTTCAGAACACACAGTCAGAGTGAAAAGCTGGAAGAGAGTTTCTTGCAATCGTTTTTCTTTAAAAGGAGAAATAGTCCTTGTTGACCCATGCCTTGTTACATGGATATTGGCTACATCGCTAATTTTTTGAAGGAATTATTTTGAAATTGTCATCTTTATGGAGGAAGACTCCTACCAGAAGACTGTGGGACCCATAAATACTCCCGATAGTTGCTGGGCATTACAGGTAAGTGCAACATTTTATTTATGAGAGGTTGTAAGGCTGTCATGGTTTCAGCTCCTGTTCTGTGCGTGCATGATGAGGAATAAATGGGTACAAATTATGCATTTTGTATACTTCTGCTGTATTATTTTACTAAACAGTAATGTGTTGTAACATTTTATTTATTTATTTCAAAAGTTTCTATTTTAACATTGATGGGGGTGTGTGGCTGGTTACTTACTCTTGGATGGGATCATCCACTATTTTGATTTATTTTTATTTCAATTCTGTTTGTTTTAACTGAATATATCATGGTTGGTCAGTTTGGGTCTTGATGGGATGGATTTAGCTGACCATTTGCTTGTTCATAGGTTCCTAGGTGTGTACTAGGCTAATGGCCCTGGCACCTTTACAAGCCTAGCCCATAGAATTACCCTGGCATCATGCCACCCGACCTTAGTTCCCAGTGCCTCTGTCAAGTAAAGCCACTGGACTGATCCCTGTGGTGAATTTTCTATTTTCCATCCACTCATCAAGATTTCTCTTGAAGAGGGCCAGTGAGGTGCTCTGCTTGACATGTATGGGAAGTCTATTCCATAGCATGGGCAGTCTCTGGGTTATGAACCTGTCCCTCCAGCATGTTCTGTTGGTTGTGGTAATGAGGTTGCGGTCTCTGGAGCATGTGCTGCGGAGGGATTAGGATTTCTTAATATGTAGCATTTCTAACAGAGCTGGGTCAGACGTGGCTTTGTAAGTCAAGCAGAGATTACCTCTAAGTAGGTGATATGAGACAGAGAATAGTTGGAGCTTTTTGAGTCTGTCCATATAGCACAAATGTTTAAGGCCTAGGATCCTCTTTGTGAGGTACTTTTGTGGCCTCTCCAGTTGTTACAGGTGTTTAGTGAGATCCGTGCCAAATGGGGCATTGTACTCAATGATTGGCATAATGAGGGAAGAGTAGAGGGAGACAATGATCTCTTTCTTCCTGGATGCAAAACCCTTAGTAATAAGATGTGCCGCATAGAAGGACTTTCTGACCACAGTGGCAATGTGGTGGTCAAAAGAGAGGTTGCTGTCAACCTGTGTTCCTAGATTTCTTATAACTCCTTCTGTGTTCAGTGGACTACCATTGATGTGGTAATTCATGGGAACCAGGTTTTTCAGAAAGGGGATGACAACACATTTTTTGGCAGTGAGCTTAAGGACATGGTTCTGACACCAGTCATTGGTCTCAGTGAGGCCTTTCTGTAGGATGTCAACATCACTTGGGGAGTTAATAATAGCTCTCAACTTGCAATCATCTGCGAACTTTGTCAGCCAGAGTCCCTTCATGCTGGCCTGGACTTCAGAGAAGTAGATACTAAACAGGAGAGGAGCCAGGACCGAACCCTGTGGGACTCCACTCGTGACTGGTTAGCAGTCTGACTTGGAGTCAGCTACTTTCACACTGTGGCTTCTACCTGTGAGCCAGTTTGCAACCCACCTAGTGATATAAGGGATGATGCCTAGCTTAGTGACTTTTTCTATGATTCCTGAGTGGGGAATGGTATCAAAGGCCTTGGCCAGATCAGGGTAGGCTGTATGAACCACCTTGCCTTCATCCACAGCTCTGTTGACTGACTCAAAGAAGTTGACCAAGTTGAGCAGGCATGATCTACCCTTCACAAAATCAAACTGTGTGGGATCCAGAGTTTGGAGATTACTTATATCCTTGTTTATTAGGTCCATGATGATGTGTTCCATAGCTTTGCATATCAGACTCATCAGGCTAATGGGGCGATAGTTCCCAGGGTCTGTATTAGCTCCTCCTTTGTGGAGAGGGATGACTGTAGCAGTGCACCATTCTGTAGGGACAAAGCCTGAGGTGAGGCTGTGATTGAACAAGGCACACAAGTGAAGTGCCAGTTCACTTTGTAGTTCATGTAGAACACAGCCAGGGATACTGTCAGGTCTCATAGAAGCTGTATTCTTGGCTTTGGACAGTGCTGTTTTAACCTGTGCAGCAGTAATACTGGGTGCCTGGAAATTTCTTGGTATTGTGAGTGGTCCTTTGGGGGGAGGGGTAAAGTTGGCACTGAATCTGTTGGCCAGTATATTGGCAATATCTGTTGGCTTGGTATAGGAGGTACCATTGTGCAGTAGCTCACTGCAAATCTGGATATAGCTGTGGAAATTCTTTACATAACTATAGAAGGCCTTGTGGTTGTCTTTACAATCTGCTGCAGTTCTGTTGTCTTAGCTAGCTTTAGAAAATTTGATGAGGGACTTTTTCCACTCTTGGGACTTCACCTTATTCTGCATCAGTTTCCTCCTTCTGTTGTAGAGTTTGTTTATGGCAGGGGACTGCCAGATTGGCTTCCTCTTTTTGGAGGAGAGCATCTTGGTTCTACTGGGTATGATAAGATCCATGCATTTGTGTATGTGTTTGTACAGTGCACTGGTGTATGATTTGGTGGCCATGCAACTATTCTCCATTTACATGGGTGCCGTGAAGTTAGCCACCTCTGATTTTAGGAGTCCAAAGTTAGCTTTGAAGAAGTTTTTCATGGTGGTTACCTTTGCTGGGGGTGGGGAAGGATGTGGATTTCCAAGGTGATTAGTTTGTGATCGGATCTAACCAGGGAGGAGTTGACTATTGGTGTAGAGCAACAGTCACCCATGTTAGTAATGACCAGGTGAAGGATATTGCTACCTCTAGTGGGGGTAAGAACTAGCTGGTCCAGGGCATTGGAATTAATGAATTCCAAGAAAAATTGGGCAAGTGTATTGGTACATGAGTAGTTTTCCCAGTTAATGGAGGGGTAGTTGAAGTCGCCCTGTATGAGAGTGTTAGGTTGCACCCTAATATTCTCCAGGGTGCTTAGGAACGTGGAATGTGAGTCTTGGGACATGGTTGGGGACCTAGAGCAGGCTGCAACCTGAATCTCTGTCTTACCCATTGTTAGCTGCACCTGAAGTATCTCAGATGCATTATGTTGGGCGACCAGTCTGGAGGTGTGGGCATCCTTTATGAATATGGAAACACCACCGCCTTTGGAGCTTCGGTCCAAGTTCTGGGGCCAAAAGGTGTGGAATGAGTTATAGCCTGGTAGTGCAGGGGTGCTTTCTACTGCCTTGAACCAGGTATCTGTTACGGCGCAAATGTCAATGTTCTCCATTTTAAGGAGTGCTTTGAGCGAGTGCATTTTGAGATTTAGACTTCTAGCACTGAGCAGCATGACCCTCAGATTGCATTTGTTTGTAGCTGTTATGGTGGTAATTTGGCCTTTGGAACACCACCTAAAAAAGGCACTATAGGGGTGGCAAGAGCCTTGGCCTGTATCTGGAAGCCTAGGGGTGACAGATGCAGGCCATCTCTGGCAAAGTATCGAGGTCTGTCAGTCATGTCATCCCAGGCAGACAGATACTGGATCCCCTTAGAATGACACCAGAAACTTAGCCAATTGTTGAAATCAGTCATTTTCTGCTTGTAATGTGGTATCTTTCTGGGTGATGGTAGGATGGTGCCCAGGGCTAGGGTCATATCCACCTGGGCTACATAATCCAAGAGCTCCTCCATGTCTCTTTTCATGTAGTCCAGACAGGTACATCTCAGGTCATTCACACCCACATGTACAATGACAGTCTTATTTGTACCTGTTGTTGAGGGACCTGAGTGCATGTGTTATGTGGCGGATCCTGGCGCCTGACAGGCATCTGACTGTTACTTTCTCCTTATTCAACCTAGTGAATGGGACATCAGTGTGCCTCACTATTGAGTCACCTATGATTATTGTGTTGGGCATCATGTTTTGCCTTAGGGGCTTTTGTTGAGTGGCACACTGTTTAGGAGAGTTATGTGTCTCGTGATTAGTGTTGTGTTGTGGTGGTCGAGTGCGTTTCTGCTTTGGAGGTCTCTGCTGTTTGGGTAGATTTTTATTGAGAGCCTCCACAAAGGTGGGTGTGTGGTTTGTGTTTTTATGTGAAGGGAGTATTGGTGTGTGTACTGGAGGGCTATGTTTTCTATGTGGTGTGGAGCAAATGTTGACCTTCTCCTCCTGACCAGCTATTCCAATCTTGGATTGAGAGTGTGTGGGTTCCAGTTTTGATATATAAGTGCATCTCTCACAAGTCTGAGTGTTGGGAGGTAAGAGGAGAGGGCTGTCAGTGTACATGAGGCAGTTGCTACATTGCCTCAGGATGCCCAAGTTCACCAGGTTAATAGGAGAAAGCACAGGCAATTGACCTTTAGACATGCCTGGAGGGGTGGGCATTCATAATAAGTGCTGGAGGTGTTTCATTGTAGAACATTTAGTGCTGATAGCACTTTTGTGTGCTACAATAATTGCTACTAGAAGTCTGGTAAAGTGCTAGACTAATAAGCTTACAAACAGTCGTGGATACAGCAAATCTGTATCTGGACTAGACTAGTTACAGGAACAGTGGGAAATAAGTGCAAATGTGAGCTTTTAAACCAGAAAGTTGAAAGAGATGGAAAAACTGCCCAAACGGCCACTAAACTACAATTTTGGGCCAGAAAGCACTCTTGTGGTAGATGGGCTACCTACTGCATACCACTCCCACTGATAAGCTAGGAGGCTTCCCTCCAACGCAGAAAGGCTTGGGGGTCTCAGAAGCTTACAAACAGTCCTGGTTACAGAAAATCTGTATCTGGACTAGACTAGTTACAGGAAAGGCGGGAAAAGCGTACATCGTATATGCATTTCTACTTTGTGTACTTTTAGGTTAGTCCAGTCTTGTTTGAGGTTAAAGGTCCTGGAACATGAGTGTAAATCTGTGACTTCCTGATAAGGAAGTCTGCTCATATGCTCCACAGTTGTACACATTCAGGTTCTTAGTGACAGTAGTCCCCATTAGCCTAGTTAGCTGGGGTTGTCACAGCGGTTCATGATGAGAACTCTTAGTGTCTCAAAGTTTATTAACCACTTGGTTTGCATGGTACAGACAACTTGCAGTCGCAGACAATCAGCCTATGCAGTGAAAGACTGTGATGCTGATTGATTTCTTGTGTTTGTGCAATTATGTGGAACTCAACCAATTTGCTGTTATTTATAGAATAGTGTGGATATAACTGCAGTCTAAGCATGTTTGGTGATGCAAGAGATTGTAACTTTGCTACCTTGTCCTTTGTTATATCATCTCACATCAAGTTCCCTGATGTTGTTGCCTTTTGTTTCATTACCTTACAGATTCACAACTGCAGGCAGTATAGAGGTAGCCAATTCTTGTCACAATTCAAAAAATTGCAGGAAAGAATGACTGACAGACAAACAGAAAGTAAGGCGTGAGATGAGCAACATGGATACACATCAAGAAGCAGCGTGGTCAGTCCAATGTCGACAGTGAGACAGTGGAGAAGAAGCTAAAGATGAGGAAGGAGTCAAAATGAGCATTCCCAGACTTGGAGAAGGTGTATGACAAAGCTAATTTGGGCAGTCCTGCAGTGTACTGAAGTCCCAGAGACACCGATATAATTAATACAGACTATGTTCTAGGACCCAGTGGCACAAGTACTAACAGTATTCAGACTTGCAGAGGAGCTCCCACTTGGGTTGGGTGTGCATCAAGGCTTAGCTCTGAGCTCACTGTTGTTTATACTGGTGATGGACTACATTAGCAAACTGGTTGGAGAGGATAGGTCAGCAAACCTGATGTAAGCAGATGATGTGGCAGTACAAGTAGACTCTGAACAAGACGTTCAGCAGGTGTGGGATATGAATACAAAACTGAAGTCACATCAAATGACACTGAGTACAGACAAGACAGTTGTCATAGCAGCAAATGGAGACATCAGAAGAAGCAGAAAATTGAGACTGAAGAGAAGATAGCAGAACAGGGTAACAGTTCTAAGTATCTAGAGCATATAAAATATTGCATGATAACTATAAGAATCAATCAGAGGAGGTTAGAAAGGATCGGGAAAAGAGACTGGAAAAGCAATTCACAAAGTAACAATGGGAGGATATATGTACATCTCCCAAATATGCAACAAAATCTAGAAGATATAGGATTTTTGCCTGGAAATGTTTACATAGCTATTTTTATACCCCAAGTAAATTCCAGAGTATTTTTCCTGAGGCAGACAGCAAATGTTGGAGGCATGATGAGGAAGAAAGGTAACTGGGAACAAATTTTCATGGAAGTGCAGTCAATTGGCAAACTTTAGGGATTCCCTGCAGGATGCACTATTGGAGATGGTGGGTGGGCAGATTGGTCTGACGAGGGAGATGATTTTTCTGAGATAAGATACAGAATCAGAATTGTCTAGGTATGGTAAAGCCTTGCTATGTCTAATAGTGGTGGCTACCAAAAAAGCAATTACTTGAAAATGGAAATCAAAATCTAAACTAACTATACTAGAAGTAGTGAATATACTAAAAGATAAAACAACTGGAATTGAGATCTTTAGAAAAAGGTAGGAGCAAATTACATAGGAAAAAAATGGGAATTGTGGGAATAATACATACAAGGGAGGAATGAGGTTTAAACGGGTGCAGGACTTAAATGAGCTAATAATGTTTGATTGAAAAAGATTGGGTACATTATAAGTGATGTATAATGTTTGCAGTTTTTCTAATTTCTCCAAATCTTTTCAGTTTCTAATATCATGATGGGAATGGACCCCATTCCTAAGTCAAAGTATGATTAAAGTTCATGAAATTAGTATTGTTTCAATCTCTGATGTCAGCCAAAATTGCTCTTCTCAGCACCTGCAATGTTCCCAGTAATGACTCCTACAATTTGTACGGGGTTACATAGATTGTTAACACATCTAAATATGATTGTAAATTATTTTTTATAAGACCCATGCTCCTGCTACTATTGGAACTGTCTGGGTATCTTTCTTCCACATAGCTGTCATTTCCACCTGCAGATCCTGGTATTTTATGACTTTGTGTCTCTCTATACGCAAGACACTATAGTCACTAGATGTGGCGATTTCAATGATCAATGCTACTTTTGTCTTCTTTTCTTGGACCACTATATCCGGTTTTCTAGCATCTATCTTTTGAACTGTTGGTAATGGATGATCCCATGTGATATAAACTTTATCATTTTCTATGATGCTTTGTGGATCATGTTTCCAGTGTTTTTCAGCCACTTCGATAACATAATGTTTGCATAATCCCCAGTGCAATAGTCTCGCCGCATCATTATACCTTTCAGTATACAGTCCTTCTGCCATTAGTGTGTCACAACCAGCAACAAGGTGTGTGATTGTTTCCAATTCAGTTTTACAAAACCTATATTTGTCTGTTTCTCCCACATGTTCAATGGATTTTGTAAACCAGTGTGTATGTAGCCCACTATCTTGGGCTGCCAGTATTAACATTTCATTTCTTGGTTTGAATTCACCTCTCCTTAACCATTCCTCTTCCAGAAGTTTTCTGTACTTGCAACTATATTTATGTTTTTTCCACATTTCTTGCCTTCTCATCTGGTCCTTCACCTTATATTCTTTATTTTGTTTTTTGGCACATTCAGTTGCTGCCTGGTTTTTATTTACTTCTGGTTTGATTTCCATTCCTGCTTGACGTCGATATGCTTCTGCTAAATTAAGCAGAGAAGTTATCTTAGATTTATTCTCCTCATGTTTCAAAACTTTCACTACATTTGGATCTTGTGAGGTCAGTAGATATGTGGGGAGTTCCACAATTGCAGATCTATATGTGTAATCAATTTCAAGGAGGCCCATCCCACCTTTGGAATGGGGAATATATAATCTTTGTATACACTGATTTTTATAAATCATTTGGTGAGCATGAAGCATCCTTCTTGTTTTAATATCTAATGTGTCCAACACTTTTTGGGGCCAGTCAATCACTCCAAAACTGTGTGTTAGGACAGGAAGAGCAAATTAATTTTTAGCTTGGATCTTGTTCCTAGATGTCAATGCTGTTCTCATGATTAATTTAAGTCTTCTAAAGTATTCCTTACTGAGTTTTATTCACCTCTGTTCATGTTTTATTGCTGATCCTTTATCAGTTCCCAAGTATTTATACACTCCCTCTTGCTCAAGTTCTTTTATATCACATTCTTGTCCCAAACTATTGTTTTCCTGGTGCTGCAGTTTTCCTGCTTTAAAGGTTGCTTTTGCACATTTATCAAGACCAAATGACATTCTAATATCATCGGAAAAAGTTTTGACAACCTGCAGCTGTGCTTTCAGTTCTTCATCTGATAAGCTATACAGTTTTAAATCATCGACAAAGAGAAGATGAGAAGTCATTAGACTGTTGTTTTCTAGGAGCCAAATTGTAGCCATTGCCTAAACTGTTAAGTAAACAGCTTAATGGATTAATGGCAAGGCAGAATAGCAATGGTGACAGTCACCCTGGAATATCCCCCTTTGAATTTTTATCCCTGGGATAATAATCTGTCCTTTATCATGGCTTAATTGCAAAGTGGTCTGCCATTTTTTCATGGTTACTGTAATGTAGTCAGTGTAGGGTGTATCTTATACATTTTTAAGCACTCTTTTATCCATGAATGTGGGATACTATCAAATGCTTTTTTGTAGTCAATTCATGCCATACTTAGATTCTTCCCCTTTTTAAAGTTCTCCACTATAACTTTATTTAACAACAAATGATCCTTTGTTCCATATGACTTTCTTTTATTGCCCTTTTGTTCTACTGCCGTAATTGAGTTTTCTTCTAAATGACTATAAACTCTGTTGGCGTCAATTCCCATGTATAGTTTATACGACGTCAGAAGGCAAGTTATTGGTCTATAATTTTTAGGGTAGCTTGCAGGTTCACTCTTAAGTAGGAGCATTGTTTTTCCTATTGTTAGCCAGGTTGGTGTGTGTTCAAGGTGCGCATATAAATATTTCTTACTCATGGCTAAATCCTCGTGCAACGACATTAATAATTTTAACCAAAAGTTAGGTACTGCATCTGGGCCTGGGGTTTCCAGTTAGAGGCTTTTCTTAACTTTGTTTCAATCTCTCTGGCTGTTATTTCATTCAATTTCATATACTGTACCTTTAAACTTCTTATTCTTTCTTTTACTTCTTCTATCCATTTAGCATCTTTATTATGTTCCACAGGATCTTATGTTCCACAAGGAGGGTGTCAGTATGGATTGTGATGTAAAATGCTTGCAACGAGGATTGTGTAGGTGTGGTTTGTTTTCATTTGTATAAATGTATGATTGCCTGTGTTGCAAGTGATGGATTAATCAAGATGTTTCTTTTTTAAAAAAAGAAAAAAAAGGCAGGAATTGAATAATTTATGTAATTTTATTTATTTTTATTTATTTATTTTACATTTGTTGACAGGGAGAATCCGACTGGATACATGTCCATTTTCAGTGGAGGCCCGGGGAGAAAAGCTCCACAGTTTGTTAATATACAAAACCATGTAACACACACAGAGTTATTTCACAAATACAGAGAACAAGTACAAAACATAACATTTTAGCATTACAGACACAAAAAAATATTTTAGCTTGTAAATTGTAGTAGCAGGACACGTTGCTTAGGTTACGGTCATCCCTCTCCACAAAGAGAGGGAGACTACAGACCCTGGGAACTACTGCCCCATTAGCCTGATGAGTTTGATATGTAAGGCTATGGAGCACATCATTATGAACCTTATAAATAAGGACATATGGAATCTCCAAACTCTGGACCCCATGCAGTATGGGGTTGTGAAAGGTAGATCATGCCTGCTCAACCTGATAGGCTTCTTCGAGTCTGTCACCAGAGCTGCGGATGAGGGCAAGGTAGTTCACACAGCCTACCTAGATCTTGCTAAGGTCTTTGACATCATACCTCAGTCAGGAATCATAGATAGACTCACTAAACTAGGCATAAACCCCTATGTAATAAGATGGGTTGCCAACTGGCTCACTGATAGAACCCACATTGTGAAAGTAGCGGACTCCAAATCTGACTACCGACCAGTTACAAGTGGTGTCCCACAGGGATCTGTCCTAGGTCTTCTCCTGTTTGGCATCTACTTCTCTGAAGTTCAAGCTAACACAAAGGGACTCTGGCTGACCAAGTTCGCAGATGATTGCAAACTGGGAGCCATTACTGATTCTCCAACTGATGTAGACATTCTACAAAAAGGCCTCACTGACACCACTGACTGGTGCCAGAACCATGGCCTTAAGCTTAATGCCAAAAAGTGCATTGTCATTCCTTTTGGGAAAAATTTGGTGCCCATGAACTACCACATAGGCGGTAGTCCACTAAAGACCGAAGGTGTGATAAGAGACCTGGAAACACAGGTTGACAGCAACCTCTTCTTTGATAACCACATTGCCACTGTAGTCAGAAAGTCCTTCTATGTGGCACTTCTCATTACAAAAGGTTTCTCATCCAGGAAGAAAGATGTCATAATCCCGCTATACTTGTTCCTCATTAGACCTATTATAGAATACAATGCTCCATTTGGTATGTACCTCACTAGACACCTACAACAACTGGAAAGGCCACAAAAATACCTCACTAAGACGATCTTAGGCCTTGGACACATGACCTATATGGACAGACTCAAAAAACTCCAGCTATACCCTGTCTCTTATCACCTACTTAGTGGCAATCTCTGCTTGACATACAAAGCCATGTCTGAGCCAGAGCTGCTAGATATGCTACACCTAAAGAAATCCCAATCTCTCCATGCCACACGCTCCAGGGACATTAACCTGATTACCACAATAAAAAGAACATGCTGGAGGGACAGGTTCCTAACCCAGAGACTTCCCATACTCTAGAACAAGCTTCCCATTCACGTCAAGCAGAGCACTTCACGGGCCCATTTTAAGAGAAATCTAGACGAGTGGGTGGGCAATAGGAAGTCCACCCCAGGGATCACTTCAGTGACCTTGCTTGACAGGGGCACTGGAAACTAACTTTGGGTGGCATGATGCCAGGGAATCTTCTTGGGCTAGGCTTATATAGGCTCCAGGGCTGTTAGCCCAGTACACACTTATGAACCTATATAGCAGTATATGTGAAGTACAATATTTGCTATGTTAATTATAGTGTGATTACTTTTATATGAATGTAAATTTGCCTTTGTCACAAGTGATAATTCAGTAAAGGTGTTTGGGAAAAAAAACAGTTTAAAGTATCTAGGAGAGGTGGTTGGGGAGAAGGCAAGTATGAATGGGGAGGTCAAAGCTGGAATCAGAGGGGGCTGCAGCCAAATGGCATAAAGTGTGAGGGGGTAGTGTGTGACAGAATAAATCCAAAGCAGCTGAAAAGTACATTGTCCAAACTCACATTATGACCAACACTTATTTATGGTACAGAAACCTGGGCAGTGAAGTCTGAGCAGTTGCAGAAGGTAGAAGTGATGGAGATGACGCGACTTAGATGATGGTTGGATGCACACTGTGGGACACATGAAGAAAACGACATTGTTGAAGAAGCTAAAGTATCTTCAATTGCAAAGAAGGTCAAAACAAATAGATTAAAATGTTTCAGACACATGTGCAGGAAAACAGAGGTCAATTTGGTGAAAAGGTTTTGGGAGAAACAAGGAAGAATACATGAGGACATCCAGCAAAGAGAGGGATGGATTATGTGAGAGAAGACCTGCAACACTCAGACATCACTCAAAGAAGGTAAGACATTGGTACTAAATAAAAAAAAGTTCACATGACCCTCTGATCCCATGTAGAAAAAAGGGGGGAAGGGGTAATGATGATGTGCACTATTACGGGTATGTGGTGAAGACGTTTGGAATGTCGGGAGGTACTGTGTCTGAGGGGTAGTGATGATGTTCATTATTACGGGTATGTGGTGAAGACATTTGGAATGTAGAGAGGTACTGTGTCTGAGGGGATAATGATGATGTGCATTAGTACGGGTATGTGGTGAAGACATTTGGAATGCAGGAAGGTACTGTGTCTGAGGGGATAATGATGATGTGCATTAGTACGGGTATGTGGTGAAGACATTTGGAATGTAGGAAGGTACTGTGTCTGAGGGGTAGTGATGATGTGCATTATTACGGGTATGTGGTGAAGATGTTTGGAATGTAGAGAGGTACTGTGTCTGAGGGGTAGTGATGATGTGCATTATTACGGGTATGTGGTGAAGACATTTGGAATGTAGAGAGGTACTGTGTCTGAGGGGTAGTGATGATGTGCATTATTACGGGTATGTGGTGAAGACATTTGGAATGTAGAGAGGTACTGTGTCTGAGGGGTAGTGATGATGTCTATTATTACAGGTATGTGGTGAAGACATTTGGAATGTAGAGAGGTACTGTGTCTGAGGGGTAGTGATGATGTGCATTATTATGAGTATGTGGTGAAGACATTTGGAATGTAGAGAGGTACTGTGTCTGAGGGGTAGTGATGATGTACATTATTACGGGTATGTGGTGAAGACGTTTGGAATGTCGGGAGGTACTGTGTCTGAGATAACATAACAGGTCATGGAGATGGAAGTGCTGTTTTTGCTCATACTACATTCCAGGGGTCACTGCCTTTCCTTGGCACCCCGACAGATATCTGCTTTGTTAGCTTCCAGCAAATGTGTTACCTAATACCTTAACATCCCATCTTTGCTAAGCTAAACAACAATATTGTAGCTCCATGAGGTTTGTACACAGTGAGCTGAATTTTAAACTACATCACTTTGATCTCACCATTTAGTGTGTGTGTGTGTGTGTGTGTGTGTGTGTGTGTGTGTGTGTGTGTGTGTGTGTGTGTGTGTGTGTGCACACATGCGTGGGCTCATGCCCATGGGTATACATATCAGATATGTGTACTGATTCATATGTTCATAGGAGGTTACCCATGGGTATACATATCAGATATGTGTACTGATTCATATGTTCATAGGAGGTTACCCATGGGTATACATATCAGATATGTGTACTGATTCATATGTTCATAGGAGGTTACCCATGGGTATACATATCAGATATGTGTACTGATTCATATGTTTATAGGAGGTTACTAAGCTAATGGCCCTGGAGATTCTTCCCCTTTTTACAGTTCTCCAGTATGACTTTATTTAAAAGCAAATGATCCTTTGTACCATATGACATTTATTTATTACCCTTTTGTTATATTGCCATGATAAGGTTTTCTTTGAAATGACTATAAACTCTTGTCAGCATCAATTCCAGTGTGTAGTTTATATGTCATCAGAAGGCAAGCTATTGTTCTATAGTTTTTAGGATTGCTTGAAGGTTCACTCTTAAGTAGAAGTATTGTTCATCCTGTTGTTAACCAGGCTGGTGTCTGTTCACGGTGCTCATATAAATAGTTCTTACTCATGGCTAAATCTTCATATAATGGTGTTAATATTTTTTTAGCCAGAAGTTAGGTACTGCATCAGGGCCTGTAGTTTTCCTGTTAAGAGCTTTTCTTAACTTTGTTTTAATCTCTTTGGCTGTCACTTCATCCTATTGCATATCCTATACATTTGAACTTCTTATTCTTTCTTTTACTTCTATCCATTTAGCATCTTTGTTCTGTTCCTCAAGATCTTCATAGATATTTCTACAAAATGTATCTATTTCTTCTTTTTTGGGGGGCGTTTCAGTTCCTTTTACTTGTTTCCCAGTTTTCTATAAAACTTTTTTGGGTCATCAATAAATTGTTTATTTTGTACTTTTCCTTTATATTTATCTGCATATCTTCTTAGTTTTTCTATCTATGATGATATTTTTAGTTTATTATTTGCAATAGTGCACAACAGATCCATATCTCTTCTGATACTGCACATTGCTTTTATCACGTGTATCTTTCTTAGTATTTTTGTTGATCTGTTCCCTCTTCTATACTCTTCTAGCAGTGACACTTCTTGTCTTAATTGCTTTAAAGTTTTCTCTATTCGATACTTCCATGATGGAATTCGATTCCTACCCTTCCTTCCACTTACTGCCCTGTGTTTTTGTGTTAAGACTGTATCTGTTATTAATTTAGCTGCACATCACTATATCCTGTTTACTTCTGTCATATCGCATGAATCTCTATGGACAGTCCTAATTACGGTGTTCATCTGTTTTCTAAAACTTCTAACTCACTTTAAGGTATAGCTGATGTACAACTAGTTTCAAAGGTTACCTGTCACCTGCTGGCATTGTGGTGGAATAGATTGCTATTATCATATAACTATATTATCATTAATCTGTATTAATCAACTTATACATGTTGTCAATTCTTTTTTTGTAAATTGTCTGCATTATAATATGTGACATAAGGGAGGGGGATAGAATTCAACAATACACATACAGAGATGGGTAAAAGACCAACACTAACAAGGATTTTTTTCCCATATGAATTAATAACATATGGATCAAAAGGAACCTGTCTAGGTGAGCTATAGATACGGATGGAATAAAAATATATCTGTAGTGTTATTTCTGTCTAACCTGCAATATCTGTGGTATTTTATTGGAAACCAATGACTTCTGAGGATGTCCGTAAGTTGTATGTTCACTGACTAGTTTACAGATACTTTCTGATGCTTAGTAATATAGTAGTAGCTGTTAGCGCATGCGGTCTAACAGAAACAACATGAGGATGGTTCACTGATTATTGTGTTGATATGTTGCCACAAGTGCATGACAGTTCATTTAAATATGCTGATTTTTTATGCACTGTTTCTATGCAGCTTCCATTATGTGTGCTGCATACCATATTATGAGAGTAACATTTGTCAAGATGTGTATCACTGACTGGTTGTATATGACAGGCATCTGACATTCTTGGAGTACACATGCTCATTCTTTTTGGATGTGCATGTAACTGTGGAACACCATTGCTATAGTACATTGGTTGTGTGGTTGTCCCTTAATTGTTATGATATCCACTGCCATGGGTTTCTATGCAACTTTCTTAATGGATTATACATGTGATGATGTTGTTACTTTTTATTTATTACATATGCAGCCTTTTTTTCATATTTATTCTGTTTATCTATTCATACCGGTAATACAAATGAGACTGATTGTTCAGCACAGCTTTGCATTGTGAATGAGAGGTGAGATAGTCAATTCACGTATGCTTGTAACATCATCATATTGATATGCAAGTCTCTACACAAAGTTTAACATTTGCATATCATACTGTCTTCCAGATATCAATCAAAAGTAGGGAAGACAATTTCTCATACAGAGAATGGAATTATAATCAAGGTTCCTCCTCTTCTTGGATAGACGGGCAATACTGTCTGGAGGAGTGAAGTGTGAACAGACCTTCCAAACATGATCTATGCTTTGGACAGTCACAAGAGAGGGTGAGGAATGCCACTGGAGATGGGCCACTCTTGCCTCTGCATAAGAGATAACAGTGTTACTGGCCTCAAATCATACCATCAGGACACGTGTTACCCTCATGCTTAATGTTGACAGGCATGAATTCTGATACATCATAGCTGTGGTCCTGTCTTTACTGACTAGTAGTCCCTCAGGTGTTTCACCATGTTGCAAAGCAATCCTCAGACCACTCTCTCCGTATTGCAGCATCATGGACACTACCAGAGTGTATCGCCATGATATTAGTAATGAGGGATCTGCTGAGCACACCACCTCACACCCCTTTCTTTTGATGTATAGTTGTGCATCAGGTACAGCAAGTGTCTATTGCACCGAGGATGCAGGAGAATTTGGCTATAGCACAGAATTGTTGAATGGCAGTTATTTAATCCATGACTGTTGCTTGGAAGTGGATGTAATCATCCACCTTAGTGCACATTGCTGCCAGAAAATGCAAAAAGATTTGAATTGCAACTGCCTAGGATACTCCTATGGCATCTCCCTTATGCTGCTGAAATGTTTCAAAGGACAGTATACCTGGACTCAGAAAAACTTTTGCTACTGAGTGTACAAGTAAAAAAAAAAAAACATAAAAGGTGTGTGTGTGTGTGTGTGTGTGTGTGTGTGTGTGTGTGTGTGTGTGTGTGTGTGTACTGGCAGCAGCAGTTAAGAGGTTTGCATACTTCTTGACCTCTTAGCTCAAGATAGAAATTACAAAGTTGAACTGAACAGCATTTGTGTTAGCATGTATGTTCTGATCCACAACTGTGTTTTTTTTGGGGGGGGGGTTAAGATTGATCCAGCAATGACAGCATCAGTTAAGAGGTTTGCATACTTCTCAATCTCTTAGCTAAAGGGATCATTGGGGGAGGTTTTTCATTTGAAGTCTGTGAAGTGCTTGGGCAGACATGGACGAACTACTGAAGGTGTCTGGGGGAAATGTTTCACATGGCATCATTGAAGTGCTTGTGCATAAGTGGAGAAACTACTGAAGGGGTCATTGGATGTGAATGTTCCATGTGGTGTCAGAGAACTGCTTGGGCATACATGGAAGAAGTACTGAAAGGATCACTGGGGGAAATGTTTGATTTTGTGTTAGTGAAGCACTGTTGCAGATATGGACAAACTACTAAAAAGGGTCATAGGGGGAAATGTTTCTTTTGGTGTCAGTAAAAGTGCTTGTACAGAAATGGACATACTACTGAAATGATTGTTGAGGGAAATGTTTTATTTGGTGTCCGTGAATGACTTCAGCAATAATGGACCAACTGCAGAAGAGTTCGTCTGAGGAAATTATTTGTTCTGTCATCACTGAATTCTTTGTGCGGATATTTTGGGAGGAATGTTTCATTTAGTGTCAGTGATATGTTTGGGCAGACACAGACAACTTACTGAAGGGATTATTTTGGAGAGTTGTTCCTTTCGGTGTCAGTGAAGTGCATGGACACACATGGAGAAACTACCGAAGGGCTCATTGGGGGAAATGCTCCATTTTGTGTCAGTGAAGTTCTTGTGCAGGCATGGACAAACTACCGAGGAGATTGTTGGGGGAAATGTTTCTTTTGGTGTCAGTGAAGTGCTTTTGCAGGCATGAACAAACTGTGAAATAGATCGCTGGGGGAAATATCTTATTTGGTGTTCGTGAAGTGCTTGGCCCTGCATGGACAAACTATTGAATCTGTATTTAGAAGTGGTTCATTTGATCTTAGTAAAAGTGCTTATCCCAGGATCACTGGGGGAAGTGTTCCATTTGATGACAGTTGACTGCTTATGGAGAAATGGACAATTGCCTCAAGGGATCATTGAGGGAAACATTTCATTTGGTGTCAGTGAAGTGCTTGTGCAGGCAAAGACAAACTGATAAATGGATCACTGGTGGAATTTTTTTATTTGGCACCAATGAAATGCTAAAGCCTTCTTTACCTCACTTATTGAGTATGCTAAACCTGTGTCATGGGATTATGAATGAAAACACTATTTTACTTAGCTTATTCTGGAGGGCCAGAGTCTTCATATTAGCTACATGCTAATTTATATCTAAAATAGCAGTCATGAAATAATCAACATTACCACCTTGTATTACTTATGTCCCCAGTTCAGTTCTAAATGGCGGCACTTTATCTGAATCTGTACAATCTGCCTGTGACTTTTGATACTGCATGTCCCCCCACATCCAATGACATAATGTGCATTGAAATTACACTTCTTCACTTGCTCTTACTGTATTGTGAGTCCATGTGCCTGGAAGTTCATTGGAATCCTCTTCAGGATAAGCTTCAAATCTGCTATGCATCTGCAATGAGGCTAAGTGGGTAATTGAAGAAATAATTAATGATTTTTGGCAGTGTGGCATGTCTGACCACCTCTCAGTACATGAAACATCACTGTTGGCTTACACCATGCTTTTTTTTCACATGCCACATGATTTGAGAGAGCCTTAGGAAAAAGAAAACTTTCCCAGATATAAATAAATAGCTTTAGGTAAAGTGTAGGCCATGGTTGTTAAGGTACTGGGGACATTTTTACCCTAGTGTAACAATGTATTCATTATACAGGCACCTTCTCCAATTTGTAGGTAAGTACTAGGTGTGCAGTTAGGATAAGAGGAGATGCGATAACACTGGTGATGTATAACCAATCTAGAGGAAAGTCCCCAGGAATAGATAGTATACCTGTGGAAGTTTAGAAGCTAGGAGGAAAAAAAACTGATAAAGATCTGGAAGTTTTGTTTAACTGTATTTTAAGAGGAGGAAGAATACCAACGTTGTGGAAGAAAGTGGACCGGTGGTAGCTGTAATACTTAAAGAGGGTAAAGATCCATCAGATCCATCTTCATACAGGCCCATTTCAATACTAAATGATGATTATAAAGTGCTTATGTCTATGATGCCTAAAAGAATGGCAAAAGTGATGCAGGAAATTGATAGATATGGATCAATGTGGTGTTGTGAAGGGGAGGCAAACTTTTGACAACATTAACAGAACACTAATGATCCAGAGGGAAGCAGAATGTAAGAAAATACCACTGTTGTTGGTCTTGATGCAGAGAAAGCATTTGACAGAGTAGGCTGGGACTTTAGGAGCAGAGCAATGTAAGCATTTTCATTCCCTTTTAAAATTATAAGGTTCATTAGGAGTATATATGAGGGACTGGAGCTGAAAACTTAACTGGACAGGGGTCGTCTCTGGTAATCACTGCTCGAGCAGAGGAACCAGGCAGGGGTGTCCTCTCTCCCCCATTGCTATTTGCATTATATGTAGAACCATTTGCAAAGGAAATAAGGGAGTCAGAAAGTCAAGGATATAATTGGTAAGGTAGGCACGGTATGAAAGCATCACGCATGAGAATCTCACTGTTTGAAACTGTTGAAAAGCAAGTATAGGGATCAGTCAAAAGAGTATGTACTGAAGAAAATATTGCATTTAGGTTTTATTTTACTGTGATGATATGACAGAGAGGTGCGTGATACAGCTCAAATAAAGTGGCAGTTCTGTCATTTGGCTGAACAATCTCTATCAGTACAGAAATTTGGATCACAGCCTGTAGGACTAGTAACTAAACTAATGAAATAACAGGCTGCAGCTATACTTGCAAATGCAGAACTCAGCACAAAACATAATAGGACAAGTGAAAGTAACAGAAAAAAATATATGATACTTCTTTGCAGAACGGCACTACCAGACATGTTATAAAATGCTTTCATTCTCATTTTGAATAAGAAAAGCTGCACAGATTGTTAAAATACACAGAGCAAAAGAAACTGACAATGAACAAATCCAGGAATTTAGCAAGATGCAATGCCTGTACTACAAAGTGCATTCGATGTGGATTCCAAAGTAGGCACCAAATAACATGAAATGCAAGGAGTAGAGAACTCCATGTACTAATGTTTGAGAGTTGAATCACACATGCTTTCCACAGAAGTAGCAGCAGGTAATAAAATCCATGAAGTACTATTGTTTGGTGAAGACAAAAGCCACTGGCTAAGCAATTTAACTTCTCAAAAAAGACTGAATAACTCTGTTTACTAATCTTTTCTACAGAAACTAGAAGTCAGGAGAAGGGAGGTCATTAAAATATTTAGAAGATACCGTTCTTTGAAAATAACAACCCACAAGCTAAAATAATGAATGGCTCAACCTTCAAGGTGTTGTGAGTAGATCAGGAAAAAAAAAAGACTGTGATTAAAAGGCTGAAACTTCCTGTAAGTAACCCCACCCTTAACAGACAAGTCTCAAGCATGCTCAGAATTATACACTGCTCAAGGTAAACACTGTAGAATGTAAACAAAGAAACTCTGGGATTGTCCCTTTAAGTGAGTTTTTGGAAAGGTAATACTCCAAGAAGTAGCACCAAATGTTGTTAAAGTCATCCAAAAGAATTTTGAAGAGGGAGTGAGTTGATAAACAAAGGAGAAAATAACTGGGCCAAGGATAAACCCTTTAGGCAACAGAGAGGTGAAGTGGGCTATAGAAGAAAGTGAGTTGTTAACTTTGAATTGAAAGGGTTTATTGTGCAGATAGTTAGCAAGCAAGTTTAACATGTCTTGCATAAACTGAGGATGGCTTGTTGTCTTTTTGAGGAGGAAATGATAAAAATCAAAGGAGTTTTTCAGATCTACAAAGACAACACCAGTTACAAGACCCTTGTCAAAATTTGAAAAGACTGTTCATGTCTAGGAGGACGGCTGTTGAAATATTATAGACTGGGTGAAAATCATGCTATTTAGGGGAGAGAGTCTATCTGGTTATCGTAGCGTTGTCGCCTCACAGTAAGACATTGTCCTGTTCGATTCTCAGCTAGAGCGTCTTCTGTGTGGAGAAATGTGTGAATGGGCGTACCTTTGTTGAAGGTTGTGCGTCAGGGCCGCAACTCGGCATGTAAAAATCTACTGCCAATCACAGAGTTCCGCTGTGGCGACCCCTAACCGGGAAAAGCCGAAAGACACAAGTCTGTCTGGTTATTGTTCAGCCTGATCGGTGTCATTCCTGATACAGCTTGATCTACACATACTCCCATGTTGCCAGCCCAGTAACACCTGCACACATCTGCATCTGCAACTCATCTGTATGCAGTATTGAAGGTGCTGCTTGGTGACATGCTTATCTCAGACGGTACTGCACTATGTACTTGTCTCTACTGAATGTAAATCACGTAGGTGTTTAGGTTGCTTCTCTCACCTCAACATGGATAAGCTGACATTGGGGTCTCATTGACAGCCTTGCTAGGTGGCACTTCTAGAAGCTGGGTGACTAGTTAATCTTCAGTCATCTAGCTCACAGTCAGTGCTTTATCCTACCAAGCCACAGAACTGACTGCAGTTCTCAGTGAAGACAAACTTCATCACAAACTTCCTTAATCAGTCTAGTAAGCTGGGTCTTACCAACAAAAGACTGATAGTTTTAACCAGTATTCTAACTGTTTTGGATACAATGTAAAAAAAAAAAAAGATCGGCTGCAGTAAAAACTTCTGCAGTAAGACATTGTTTAAATTTCTTTCATGACTGACATTGCTTCCCTATAAAATGACATGTTCAAGCTGCAATACATTAAGTGGTTTGTTTCTTTACTGACCTATAAACACAGTGCAAGTAAATAGTTTCTTAGACTCCCTGGAATCAATCCCAGTGTTACTTTTATACTGAGTTATTCCAATTCTTACTAAATATAAACCTTTTATGGTGCATTTAAACCTAATCCCAGACAAAGTAGCTAAATACTAACCTTTTACTATATATTCAGAGTAAGTAATTCTAGCAAAACTTTACACTGTTTCCTGCAGTGTCTTACGTTTTAGATATAGCAGCTGTGCTTTTAACTGTCTTTGTTTGATGGCTAATAATTTATAGATCTGTTGTAGCAGAGTCAAATGAATTTTAGTATCCCGTGTGAATTTTATTTTTTAAACAGCATGTATAACAGGAAAACATCACTGACTGAACAAATGAGTGCACTTACCTGTTTGCTTATATGATTCTGCAGTTTGTACAATCCCTCCTCTTAATCTAAACATTTTTTTAATAGTTAAAATTCTGGAAGAGAGTTTCACCTTCACTTAATATGTATATATTTTAATAAAGAAAAAGGAGTTAGATAGGAGAGGTACTCTTGGAGTTAATAAATGGGGAGGGGGGGGCAGAATGAGAATTAAAAAGGACAGGCTGCTTCTAGGGAAGCAAATGATTCTAAGTAGATGTAATGTGCATCTCAGGGTATTAATCTTAGGGTTCACCAAATCTACGAACAATCATAAGATTACCAACATTGTATTCTCTGTTTCCTCTGTAGACAGACTCCCTGTGTAACAAGACTGATTACAGTCTATGTTGCTCCAACCACAACGTCTGCCAGAGAATAAATCAAGTATTTAAAAGTTAGTGACTATCACATCAGTTCTGTAAGCATGAATGTATGGTAACCTAGCTTATTTTAAGAAAATATACACATAAATGGACATCTATGTAAATTTGTCTGTAACATAATCTCCAGGATCAGCCTTAGTGATAACTGTATTTGGTACTGAATCAAATCATGTAAGAAAGATCATGGGTTTGAAATATAACAGTTACTCCAGCTCATTAGTAGAACGGACTGGTGGAAAGTCTGGAATCCTTTGTGTGACAGTTAATATGGCAGAATGCATAAAAAACAGAACAGTATTTAGCAAGCAAAGGCAGTCACTCGGGACCGAACCCTCAACACTCTAGGCAAAGATAGATGAATATTACACGACTGGTGTTACTAGAATTACCATCTCCTGATCTTTCATGGGAACCAAACTAAGGTTAAGCACATGGTCGTTATAACTGAAGTGGGGAGGGGGAAAGAAATGGGGAGGGAACAGGTTCCCTTTACAACTGTCTGCCCAGACATTAAGATTGATTTATAATGTGCACATTTGATTCAATGTCAAGTAATGAACTCTGCTAAAAAAAACAAGAGGGATCTAAACCTCACCACAACAATAAATAGGACGTGCTGGAGGGATAGATTCCTTTCCCAGAGACTTCCCATGCTCTGGAACAAGATTCCAATCTACATTAGGCAGAGCTCCTCGCTAACCCTCTTCAAGAGAAACCTTGACGAGTGGATGGGAAACAGAAAGTTTACCCCGGGGATCACTTCAGTGGCTTTGCTGGACAGAGGAACAGGGAACTAATCTAAGGGGGCGGCGAAAGCCAACACATTCCGGCTAGGCTTATAAATGCCTTTGGGCAGATAGCCTAGTACCTACCTATGAACCTATGAACCTATTATAATCAAAGAGAGATATTGTGTTTTACTGTACTCTTTCTATATCTGCAAGGAGATTGTTTCTATCTTTACTTGGCATTCCAAGGTAAATAATAATAATAATAATAATAATAATAATAATAATAATAATAATAATAATAATAATAGATTTATTGTATATCTGATGACTCAGGTTATGTTCAATTACAGTTGCAGGGAATCTAAGGATGAGAACAGAAATAACACTAAGATAGGTGTACATAAATATGTGGAGTGTGACTTTTTGGCTTTTTTGAAATATTAAAGACCTATTTGCTAGTCTGCATACTTGAAACATTGTGCTAAACCATTCCTATTTTCTAGGCATATATTTACATATTTCCCATGCTGCCTTGACAAACCTTTTAAATGTTGCTGTACCTATTTCTGCATGGGTCCTCTATATTTCTTTCAGTGACTTTTGCTTTTTTTAATTCCATCCTTTTGTATAACCTGTTTTTCACTCAAAATATGCTAAGGGTTAAGATAACACTGAAACATCTGCCCATTTCTAGTACAGTGTGGCACATTGTTTTGATTGAATTATTCAAAGCATGTATACTAATGGGAGATCTTAAGCCAGGTTGCTGAAACTGTTCTATTTTTTTCAGGGATAGTTAACATATCTGATGACTTGATAAAGAGTTTTGTAAATATTTTTGCTTATACATTAACAGACACTGAGAGATGACATTGGACATATAATTACTTCCAAACTTCAAGTTAGGGTACACAATTTGTTCTAAAAACTGAAATTATATAGCTATATACTACTGCGCCTAATGTCCCCCTGACACTGCTTAATGTTTAAGGAAGGTAGAAAGGCAAATAAGACCATTTGCTATATTGTATTTTCTTATGGGAGAATTAGTAAGGACAGGAGGCCAACATGAACTGTGACATGAGAAATAAGCAACAGATAAAACTTACCTTCTAAAAAGTTTCAAATCATTGCGATATGGTGTGATTTAACTAGATGCACTCTCCTTTTAAATTTTGTTTTGTTTTGTGTTTATGTTTGCAGTTTTGACTTTTTGGGAGTATTCATAAATTTGTGAAGTCTGTAAGATGAATGCAAGCAATGTTGCATACTTTGCAAGACTAGGCCTACTGATAGGTGTCTGCCTAGGATCACCACAGGGTGCTTTGGTGGTGAGGTTTGGAGCTCCATGTGCATATGTAGAACTCCACAAGAGGAAGTCTATGTAAATTACATTCCTGGTGTGCTACCCAGTTATAGTACTAGTATAGTCTGGGATTGTTAGACACCCACACTGTTAAATTTGGGATGGAGGAGGACCTCAAGCACATTAAACGTGTACCACATTTTAATGGTACACATCTGTATCTTTTCAGGGGTGGGAAGCTGTGCGGGGTCACTCATAGCTAATGGAGGGATGTATTGTTGTGCGAAGGGGAGTATATGCATGTCAGTGTGTGTGAAAGTTTTGTGTGTGTTTGTATATGTGTGTGCATGAATCTTGTGTGTGTGTGTGTGTGTGTGTGTGTGTGTGTGTGTGTGTGTGTGTGTGTGTGTGTGTGTGTGTGTGTATCAATCATGTGTTTGTGTGTGAATCTTGTATGGGTGTGTATGGTTCTAGTGTGTGTAAGTACTCAAACCTTTTAAATGTTGCTGTAGGTCATTTTGTGTGCATGTAAGTGTGTGTGTGTTTGTGTGTGTGTGTGTGTGTGTGTGTGTGTGTGTGTGTGTGTGTGTGTTTCCTGTGAAGAGAGATTTAGTGCCTTTCCCTGCACTACAGCACATGCAGTGGGTGCACTTCTTTCAGCTGCAGGGTGGAGTGACAAAAATCCTGGTTAATGAGATGTTGTCCTTTAGGGAATTTTGATGACTATGATTTGATACTTAGCATTATAGGATAAATGAGCTCATTGGTTCAGAGCAATTTCTGTTTGTATTCCATCTTGCATGGCAACTTTGCCTGAATTTTTGCTTTAGAGATTATAGCTAAAACTAAGCTATTGTATGGCAACAAATACAATAGCAATTGGCTGGAACTAGCTGCACAGTTTTACTTTTACTCATTTTTCTGCAAGTTACTTGGATTTCCATAAAAGGAGGAGGACACACAATTTTGTTTCAATAAGACCATGATGTCAAGAGAAGTTTATATATCTGATCCTTTGGTGCCATGGAAAGCAACCTGAGAACTGCTTGTTAATTTAATACATATTATGCAGATTATTTTAAATGATTTATACTATTCTTTACTATATTTTGCAAGCAGGTAAGGATAAGATATGCATTTTGTTGGTAGGTCATTCTGTTGATTTATACCACTGTAGACATGCTTGATGTGCACTGTTTGAAGAGCACTGTGACTCCTCAGGGTACCTAAAGATTTTTCTTCTCCCCTGACATTAAGTTATGCACACAAACTGACAGTGAGCTCTGCATATCAAGTTTGAAGAACACAGGCATCCATCCAATTACATTTGCATCCTATGTGGACCATCTGCTATTTATCAGTAGGAAATTATGAAAATATACAGCTTATTTAAAGCTACAGAGTAGAGGCATTTGTTAAAAAATGCACTTCTCTGCTCATGCTAGTACAATTTATTTTACAGATATAATCCACTTCTGCAGCTAGATGTCTCGTTCTGGTTATATCTCTCAATCTCTTAGAGCAGGAAATCTGGACAAAGCCATAAATAAAAGTGGGACAAAGGCCCAAAAATAAGGACAAGTTTTAAATATTGCTCTTACAGCCTTAGGAAGTTGATAGTGTAACAAGTTTTACATTAGCATTAATTTTCTGAATGGTATGAAGTCTGAAACTCAAATGTCTGTCATTATTTTTAACTTCAGCTTTAATGATTTGCTACTAATTTGTCAGAAAAAGACAGTTTTATGAAAAATGGACCAAAAATATGAGGCAAAAATCTGTACATTCTGCAAAACTCTGTACAGTTTCGAGGTATGATTGTGGTAGTCCTAACAGAGTGCGTAGTCATTAATGCCGTGTCCTTTAGATGCGGTTCCCCTTTCACCCTTCCACAGCAGCCTATATATTAAACAGTGATCTGGAGTGTGGGTGCAGTAGTGCTCGTAGTCATTAATGCCGTGTCCTTTAGTTGCGTTTCCCCTTTCACCCTTCCACAGCAGCCTATATATTAAACAGTGATCTGGAGTGTGGGTGCAGTAGTGCTCGTAGTCATTAATGCCGTGTCCTTTAGTTGCGTTTCCCCTTTCACCCTTCCACAGCAGCTTATATATTAAACAGTGATCTGGAGTGTGGGTGCAGTAGTGCTCGTAGTCATTAATGCCGTGTCCTTTAGATGCGGTTCCCCTTTCACCCTTCCACAGCAGCCTATATATTAAACAGTGATCTGGAGTGTGGGTGCAGTAGTGCTCGTAGTCATTAATGCCGTGTCCTTTAGTTGCGTTTCCCCTTTCACCCATCCACAGCAGCCTATATATTAAACAGTGATCTGGAGTGTGGGTGCAGTAGTGCTCGTAGTCATTAATGCCGTGTCCTTTAGATGCGGTTCCCCTTTCACCCTTCCACAGCAGCCTATATATTAAACAGTGATCTGGAGTGTGGGTGCAGTAGTGCTCGTAGTCATTAATGCCGTGTCCTTTAGATGCGGTTCCCCTTTCACCCATCCACAGCAGCCTATATATTAAACAGTGATCTGGAGTGTGGGTGCAGTAGTGCTCACATTCTTAATAACAGCCACCATTCCCACGCACACACACATCCAGCTAATATCCACAACAGCTGTAAACAGAAGGTTATTATTTTGTTCTATTTCTGAACCATCACTTTGAGACTTCAGAAGGACTGGGAAGTCACTTTTTTTAAGACTGCCTGACATTCTGAATTATTTTTTCTGTAAACTCTCAGTAAATATTTTCCTCGTGCTGTTTAACACTTCAGTATTCTTCTTATTTCTGTACTGCGGTATGCTGCCTGTTATATGTACAGGTGATTGTTCTGTATGGCATGTGTTTGAGTCTTTATGTATAACACTATATGAAGTGCTGTAGCTTAATTTCTGTAACTATCCTGATTTGTATTGTTCACCGTGGGGCTCTTCTCTCCAGACCTCTGTTGAAAATTGTTTATTCCCAGTTGGATGATCCAGTCGGTAGATTATAAGTGATCTATAGCGTTTGCAAGTGGGAATGTGTCAGTCTGGTTTGTGATATAAAATGCTTGAGGCTAGGATTGTACTGGTGTGGTTTGTTTTCATTTATATAAATGTATGATTGCCTAAGTGATGGTTTAATAAAGATGTTTCTTGTTTAAAAAAAAAGGCAGGAATTGAATAATGTATGTACTATTGCTTAGGTTATATGATATATAGCAATATATGTGAAGTATAATGTTTATGTTAATATAGTTTGATAATTTTTATATGAATGTAAATTTGCCTTTGTCACAAGTGATAGTTCAATGAAAGTGTTTGAAAAAAAAAAAAGAAGTGTAGCAGGTTCAACCAGCACCCCGGGCCAGTACTATGAACCAGTGCCCTATCTCCTCAGCACCAGTGCCCTATCTCCTCAGCACCAGTGCCCTATCTCCTCAGAACCAGTGCCCTATCTCCTCAGCACCAGTGCCCTATCTCCTCAGCACCAGTGCCCTATCTCCTCAGAACCAGTGCCCTATCTCCTCAGCACCAGTGCCCTATCTCCTCAGAACCAGTGCCCTATCTCCTCAGAACCAGTGCCCTATCTCCTTAGCACCAGTGCCCTATCTCCTCAGAACCAGTGCCCTATCTCCTCAGCACCAGTGCCCTATCTCCTCAGCACCAGTGCCCTATCTCCTCAGCACCAGTGCCCTATCTCCTCAGCTCTTCAAGTGAAGAGGAAAAATAAAAGCGCTTCACTGTAATAAGCTAACCGCAAAGATCAGCTTATTACTTAGTTCTACACCCACACCCTCGCTCTTTTTCCATTAAAATGAAAAAAAAATGGATGTTCTTCTCAATCTCTTAGCACAAAAAATCTGGACAAAGACAAAAATAATGGGCGCAAAGCCCCCAAAATAGGGGCAAATTTTAAATATAGGTTCATAGGTAGGTACTAGGCTATCTGCCCAAAGGCATTTATAAGCCCAGCTGGAATGTGTTGGCTTTCACCACCCCCTTAGATTAGTTCCCTGTACCTCTGTCCAGCACAGCCACTGAAGTGATCCCCGGTGTAAACTTCCTGTTTCCCATCCACTCGCCAAGGTTTCTCTTGAAGAGTGTTAGCGAGGAGCTCTGCCTAATGTAGATTGGAATCTTGTTCCAGAGCATGGGAAGTTTCTGGGACAGGAATCAATCCCTCCAGCATGTCCTATTTATTGTTGTGGTGAGGTTTAGATCCCTAGAGCGTGTGGCTCAAGGGGATATGGTTTTCTTTAGGTGGAGCATGTCTATCGATTCTGGGTTGGACATGGCCTTGTATGTTAGGCAGAGATCACCTCTGAACAGGCGGTATGCAACTGAGTACAGCTGGAGTTTCTTCAGTTGAGCTGCATAGGGCATCTGTTTGAGGCCAGTGATCCTCTTGGTGAGGTACTTCTGTGGTCTTTCCAGCTGTTGCAGGTGTCTTGTAAGGTACATCCTAAATGGGGCATTGAATTCTATTATGAGTGATGCATAGAGGGGTACAATGACCTCTTCTGATCTGGATGTAAACCCTTTTGTGATTAGGTGGGCCACATAGAAGGATTTTCTGACCACTTTGGCAATGTGATTATCAAAGGAGAGATTACTATCTTCTTGGGTCCCCAGATCCCTTATTTCATCTTCTGTATTTAGGAGGCTACCACCTATGTGGTAGTTTGTGGGTACTTTGTTTTTCCCAAAGGAGATGACTATGCACTTTTGGCATTTAGCTTGAGGCCATTGTTTTGACACCAGGTATCTGTCTCAGTGAGACCCTTTTGGAGAATGTCTGTGTCAGCTGTAGAGTCAATTATAGCCCCTAGTTTGCAGTCATCTGCGAACTTGGTCAGCCATAGTCCTCCTGTGCTTGTCTGTACCTCTGAGAAGTTATATGCCGAACAGGAGGGGTCCTAGGACTGAGCCATGGGGAACGCCACTTGAAACCTGTTTAGAGTCAGACCTAGCTCCTGCAACTCTTACCATGTGGATTCTGTCCGTGAGTCAGTTGGCAATCCATCTTGTGACATAGGGGTTTATGTTCAGGCTGGTGAGCTTGCCTATAATACTAGAATGGGGAATGGTGTCAAAGACCTTTGCGAGGTCTAGGTAGGCTGTGTGGACCACCTTTCCCTCATCTATAGCCTTGGTAACTGTCTCAAAGAAATCCACCAGCTTTAGGAAGCATGATCTGCCCTTAACAAAGCCAAACTGGGTGGGGTCCAGTGTTTGGAGGTTCCCAGTGTCTCTGTTAATGAGATCCATGATGATGTACTCCATAGCCTTGCAGACCAAGCTAGTCAGGCTTATAGGGCGATAGTTCCCGGGGTCTATTGTGGCTTCACCTTTGTGGAACGGAATAACCATAGATGTGCACCACTCTATGGGCATGTAGCCTGTGGAGAGGCTGAGTTTGAACAGTTTGTTTAGGTGAGGGGTTAGTTCATCTTTGAGCTCATGTAGGACGCAGCCTGGGACACCATCCAGTCCCATTGATGCTACTTTTTGGCTTTGGAGAGGGCTGTTTTAACCTGAGTGTCTGTGATTTCAGGGGCACTACATTCTTCTGTATGGTTATGGGCCCTTTTGGGGGTGAGAGGGGGGTGAAGTTTGCACTGAATCTGTCTGCCAGGATGTTGGCGATATTGGTCGGTTCAGTGTATTTTGTGCCATTCTGCAGTAACTCTGAGCAGATCTAGGAATTGCCACCTAGGTTCTTGACATAGCTAAAGAATGCCTTGTGGTTATCTTTGGAGTCCTTGGCAATTTTTCTTTCGAAACTAGCCTTAGATGATTTTATGAGAGATTGTAGTTTCTTGCTGATACTGATCAGGGATGTCTTCCTCTCTTGGGATTTTACTATTTTCTGTACTAGTTTCCTCCTTGTATTGTATAGCTTGTTTATGACAGGGGTCCACAAGACTGGTTTCCTTTTCTTGGAGGGGTGAGCCTTGGTTTTGCTTGGGATAGCATGGTCCATGCATTCTTGTAGGTGCTTGTAGAGTGCATTAGTAAAGGATTTTGCCGCTTGGGCAGTGTTATCCTTTGGCATGGGGGATTTGAAACTTTTCACCTCAGTCTTAAGTAACATGAAGTTTGCTTTTGAAAAGTTTTTCATGGTGGTTTCTTTGACTGGGGGTGGGGGCTGAATGTGGATATCCAGAGTGATTTGTTTATAGTCAGATCTAGCCAGCAAGGGGTTGACCTCCAGTGTGGAACACTGGTCGCCCATGTTGGTGATGACCAGATCCAATATGTTGTCACCTCTGGTGGGGGTGTTGACCAGTTGATCCAGGGCATTTGAGTTTATAAATTCTAGGAAATGTTGGGTAAGGGAGTTAGTACTTGAGTAGTTCTTCCAGTTAATGTTTGGGTACTTAAAATCACCCAATATTAGGGTGTTTGGTAGGACCAATGAAAAAAACTCCAGAGGCACACCACCACAAATGGAGCCAGCCTGATGAAAACCTTTTTATTCACACAAAGAGCACAGAACAATGGCCAGTAAGCGCTTTCACGTTTCTCTGAACGCATCTTCAGACTTAAAAGTTACTCCTTCTATAGTACATCAATATAAAGGCAGGTTTAACCAGCTTGCACCAATCAAAATCAAACCATTACATTGTTAATTAATGTAGTAATCAAGAATCAATTAAATCATCTCTGCCTAGTAATGCTTACAATACTGAAAAATGTAGTGTGTCATCACATAATGCATACAGAAAGCATATGCAAACATGTGCATGTAATAAAAACAAACATATATATATATATATATATATATATATATATATATATATATATATACACTAACTAATAAAATGTGCATAGAAAATATATATAACAAGATACAACCATTGACATATAAAATATGGGCATTCATATAAATGTCCTACATCTAAAAACATGTTTAATCTAGCCATTTAACATTTATAATGTCAGTAAAATTTCATTACCATACAAATCTGCTGTTCCATATAAAAACTACTATTCCATAAAAACTTCATACTCATGTATATATATATAAAAACATGTATTCATACTTGTGTACCAAGGTAATAAATAGGGGTCTGCCCATTAAAAGTGACTAGTGAGTAAGGGGTCTGTCTTTAAGGAAGGGTTTCAGTGAAACCCTATCATTTAGGCCATGTAACCTATCTGCTTGTAACCTCAGGATCCATCTAGCTTCCTGCTTCTCAGTATGGTTCCTGACGTCACCTAACCTTGCTGTTTTGTATATTAATTCCATCACCATAAACTGAAACTTGTGTGTTGAATCTGTATGCATTACATGTTTTGCAAGAGCATTACTCTCATCTTCTCTACTGATGGCATAAATGTGTTCCCTCACACGCTCTCTCAGTGTTCTGTTGGTTTTGCCAACATAGAAGCAACTGCATTTCTGACATACAGCTAGATACACGAGATCCCTTGTCTTACAGTCTGCATATATCTTAAAAGAAAATACATGACCTGTGTCAGGGTGAACAAATTCCTTGCTCCCAGACATGAAACTGCAATGGTTGCATGACCTACATGGAAACGTCCCTACTATGACAGATCTGGTCCTATCCCTTCCAGTCTTCTCATAGCACAATATCCTTTTCAATGACTGAGTATTCCTGTATGTAAGATTCTGTGTAGTCCCTGCTGCTTCTCTGACTTTACTGTCCAAAGTGAGTATGTGCCAATTATTATGAATGATCCCCTTAATCTTTCTACGATTGTTTGTGTAGGGTATCACTATCCTATTGATATTACCAGTACCTCTGGTTCCATTAGTCTCTGTACATAATCTCTCTCTATTCCTCTTAATATATGGTTTACCTGTGGTGTCCCTTCTGGTCACAATCTCATCATGAATATCATCAGTTTCATAGCTATGGCACCCTCTCTCCTTAAATTCATTCTCTAAACTGTCTAACCTGAGCTGAAACACAGAATCTTCACTGGTGAGCCTGGAGGCCCTTATTGCCTGACCTTTAGCTATATTTTGGTAGATGTGTGGAGGGTGCATGCTTGTGCAATGTAACAATCCATTCTTCCTGCAAGTCTTCCTAAACATTATCCCTTCATCTTGTTTCATATCAACACATTAGAAATTCTATCTCTTTCTTGAACCAATTCCCTATAAAAGAGAGAAAAGTCATAGTGCCATTTATATACTCTATGAAACTTTTTAAACTACCCTCATCCCCCTCCAAACCAAAAAAAATAATCTAAAAAGTGTTTATAGTATTTGATCTGAGTTGTATACTGTGTATTCTGCATCACATAGGTATCCTCCCAATATGCCATTACCAAATTGGCGTAAGAATTGGCGCACGGAGTCCCTATCGCTACACCTTTCAATTGTAGAAAATAGTTGTCATTATATATAAAGACATTGTTTTTCAAGATAACATCCATGAGCATTGCACATTTAATGATCAAATCTCTTGGCATACTTTTCTCTATCAGGAACAACCTCATATATTCAACACCTGTTTCATTTGGTATAATAGTAAACAATGAGGTGACATCTAAAATAACTAACAAATCTGAGGATATATCACCTCATGTTGTCACATACTCTGTCAGAGTTTCCAAGAAGTGCTGAGTATCTCTAATCACTGTTGTTGTCGCATCGACTACCTGTCTTAATTGCTTCTCAACATAAATAGATACAGACTCTGTTAGCCATCCTTTACTCGAGACAATGGGTCTCATAGCAGGATTTAGCAAGCATTTGTGTACCATAGGTAGTCCCCTTATGACTGGAATCACAGGTTTCTCTATCAAAAAATACTTATACAGCTCAAAATCTATAACATTACATATAAACATATCATATAATGTGCTATGTACATCTTTTATAATCCTAACTGTACACCATTCAAATTCTGATAGGTCCCTTGCTCTCCCAATAAATCACTCAGTTTACTTGCATAAACATTTCTATCCATTAGAACAATAGCTATGCCTTTATCGGCGGGTCTAATAACAATTCCTTCATTGTCTTGAAGAGTCTTGAGTGCTTGAGAGGTAGAGCTGACAGAAAAGATGTTTTTTACAATTTGAATGTCAGGGGAAAGAGAAGCAGTCAAGACTCTTCAAGACAATGAAGGAATTGTTATTAGACCCGCTGATAAAGGCATAGCTATTGTTCTAATGGATAGAAATGTTTATGCAAGTAAACTGAGTGATTTATTGGGAGAGCAAGGGACCTATCAGAATTTGAATGGTGTACAGTTAGGATTATAAAAGATGTACATAGCACATTATATGATATGTTTATATGTAATGTTATAGATTTTGAGCTGTATAAGTATTTTTTGATAGAGAAACCTGTGATTCCAGTCATAAGAGGACTACCTATGGTACACAAATGCTTGCTAAATCCTGCTATGAGACTCATTGTCTCGAGTAAAGGATGGCTAACAGATTCTGCATCTATTTATGTTGAGAAGCAATTAAGACAGGTAGTCGATGCGACAACAACAGTGATTAGAGATACTCAGCACCTCTTGGAAACTCTGACAGAGTATGTGACAACATGAGGTGATATATCCTCAGATTTGTTAGTTACTTTAGATGTCACCTCATTGTTTACTAGTATACCAAATGAAACAGGAGTTGAATATATGAGCTTGTTCCTTATAGAGAAAAGTATGCCAAGAGATTTGATCATTAAATGTGCAAAGCTCATGGATGTTGTCTTTTTCATAGATTCATAGATTAGTACTAAGCTAACTGCTCTTGTGAGCCTTTTTAAGCCCAGCCAATTATCCCTTGTGAGACTCAAACCCTGCACCTTGTGTTTGTAAGACAAACACCTTAACCATTAGGCCACCCTCCCAACCTATCTTGGAAAACAATGTCTTTATATATGATGACAACTATTTTCTACAATTGAAAGGTGTAGCGATGGGGACTCCATGCGCCAATTATTATGCCAATTTGGTAATGGCATATTGGGAGGATACCTATGTGATGCAGAATACACAGTATACAACTCAGATCAAATACTATAAACACTTTGTAGATGATGTTTTTTTTTGGTTTGGAGGGGTGATGAGGATAGTTTAAAAAGTTTCATAGAGTATATAAATGGCACTACCACTTTTCTCTCTTTTACAGGGAATTGGTCCAAGAAAGAGATAGAATTTCTAAATGTGTTAGTATGAAACAAGATGAAGGGATAACGTTTAGGAAGACTTGTAGGAAGAATGCATTGTTACATTGCACAAGCATGCACCCTCTATACATCTACCAAAATATAGCTAAAGGTCAGCCAATAAGGGCCTCCAGGCTCACCAGTGAAGATTCTGTGTTTCAGCTCAGGTTAGACAGTTTAGAGAATGAATTTAAGGAGAGAGGGTACCATAGCTATGAAACTGATGATATTCATGATGAGATTGTGACCAGAAGGGACACCACAGGTAAACCATACATTAAGAGGAATAGAGAGAGATTATGTACAGAGACTAATGGAACCAGAGGTACTGGTAATATCAATAGGATAGTGATACCCTACACAAACAATCGTAGAAAGATTAAGGGGATCATTCATAATAATTGGCACATACTCACTTTGGACAGTAAAGTCAGAGAAGCAGCAGGGACTACACAGAATCTTACATACAGGAATACTCAGTCATTGAAAAGGATATTGTGCTATGAGAAGACTGGAAGGGATAGGACCAGATCTGTCAGAGTAGGGACGTTTCCATGTAGGTCATGCAACCATTGCAGTTTCATGTCTGGGAGCAAGGAATTTATTCACCCTGACACAGGTCATGTATTTTCTTTTAAGATATATGAAGACTGTAAGACAAGGGATCTCATGTATCTAGCTGTATATCAGAAATGCAGTTGCTTCTATGTTGGCAAAACCAATAGAATGCTGAGAGAGCGTGTAAGGGAACACATTTATGCCATTGTGTCTATAGCATATTATCGTACGATGTAAATTGAAAATGCTATTTCATCATACCGATAATATCGAAACAACAAAATATCCAACAAACGGAACAGCGAATTTTTTCCCAGGGAAAAAATTTGCTGCTCCGTAAAAAAAATAAATAAATAAACTTAAACACAAATTTAAGTGGGGGGCTACTCCCTTCACACCCCCCATGTGGGGGGCTGTGCCCCCACATCACCCCTACTTAAATATACCAACTCCGAGATCACACCATAGTGGAGGAAATGGCAAAGTCCCGAAGACGGCCCACCAAATTTTTTCCCTGGGAAAAAATTAGATGTTACGTGACTTCACTATTTTGCCATTTCGGCAGTATCGGATCGATTAAATAGCATTCGCTATTTAGTCCATTCGATAGCGTCATATATACCCATGCCATCAGTAGAGAAGATGAGAGTAATGCTCTTGCAAGACATGTAATACATACAGATACAACACACAAGTTTCGGCTTATGGTGATGGAATTAATATACAAAACAGCGAGGTTAGGTGATATCAGGTCCATTCTGAGAAGAAGGAAGCTAGATGGATCCTGAGGTTACAAGCAGATAGGTTACATAGCCTAAATGATAGGGTTTCACTGAAACCCTTCCTTAAAGATAGACTCCTTACTCACTAGTCACTTTTAATGGGCAGACCCCTATTTATTACCTTGGTACACAAGTATGAATACATGTTTTTATATATACGAGTATGAAGTTTTTATGGAATAGTAGTTTTTATATGGAACAGCATATTTTTATGGTAATGAAATTTTACTGACATTATGAATGTTAAATGGCTAGATTAAACATGTTTTTAGATGTAGGACATTTATATGAATTCCCATATTTTATATGTCAATGGTTGTATCTTGTTATATATATTTTCTATGCACATTTTATTAGTTAGTGTGTGTGTATATATATATATATATATATATATATATATATATATATATATATATATATATATATATATATTCTATGCACATTTTATTAGTGTGTGTGTGTGTGTGTATATATATATATATATATATATATATATATATATATATATATATATATATCTTTGTTTCTATTGCATGCACAAGTTTGCATATGCTCTCTATATGCATTGTTATGTGATGACGTATTACATTTTTCAGTATTGTAAGCATTACTAGGCAGAGATGATTTAATTGATTCTTGATTACTGCATTAATTAACGATGTAATTGGATGATTTTGATTGGTGCAAGCTGGTTAAATCTGCCTTTATATTGATGTACTATAGAAGGAGTACTTTTTAAGTCTGAAGAAGCATTCAGTGAAGTGTGAAAGTGCTTATTGGCCATTATTCTGTGTTCTTTGTGTGAATAAAAAGGTTTTCATCAGGTCAGTTCCATTTGTTGTGGTGTGCCTCTGGAGTTTTTTTCATTGGATTTGCTCTTTTGCTTATCTGGGGCACTTTATCCAGAGCTGTGTTTTGTTTGCCTTGACTCTGTTTCCCAGTGTTTTCAGAAATGGGGAATGGGGATCCTGGGACATGGTGGGTGATCTGTAGCAAGCTACAATTTGAATTGCAGTTCTACCCATTTTTAGTTGCATGTGGATGATCTCTGAGGCATTGTGCTGTGTCACTAACCTGGAGGTGTGGGTATCCTTGATGACTATGGATACGCCTCCACCTTTTGTATTTCGGTCTGGGTTTTGTGGCCAAAATGTATGGTATGAGTTGTAGCCTGCTAGTGCTGGGGGTGCTCTCTGGAGCCTTAAACCAGGTTTCTGTTACTGCACATATATAAATTTTCTCCATACTGAGGAGTGCCTCGAGTGCATGCATTTTGAGGTTTAGACTTCTGGTACTGAGTAGCATTACCCTCAGTTTTTTGTTACTTGTGCTATTTACGGCGGTGGGGTTGTCTTTTGAGCTTTGCCTAAAAAAAGGCACTATGGGGGTGGCAAGAGCCTTGGCCAGTATTCGAAAGCCTAAGGGTGACAGGTGCAAGCCATCTCTAGCGAAGCAGCATAGCTTGTTGAGCATGTCATCCCAGGCTGACAGACACTGGATCCCCTTTGAATGACACCAGAAGCTTAGCCAATTGCTGAAATTGATAATTTTTTTCTTTATACCGTGCTATCATTCTTGGTGAGGGCAGGATGCTACTCAGGGTCAGGGTCATATCAGCCTGGGCTACATGATCAGAGAGCTCTTCCATGTCTCTTTCCATGTAATACAGGGAGGTATGGCTGAGGTCATTCACACCAACATGGACAATGACAGAGTCGCATTTGTACTTGCTCTGGAGTGACCTGAGTGCTTGTGTTATGTGGCAGATCCTGGCACCCAGCAGGCATCTAACAGTAACCTTCTCCTTTTTCAGCCTAGTGAGTGGGACATCAGTGTGCCTGATTATAGAGTCACCTATTACTAGGGTGTTGGGTATGTTATTTTGCCTTAAGGGCTGTGATTGCGTGGCACACTGGTTTTGTTAAGTATGTTCTTCATGGTGTGTGTTGAGGGGGGGTGGAGGTTGCTTGGATGTCTGCTTTTGAGGTCTCTGTTGCTTTTGCAGATTTTTATTTAGAGCCTCTGAGTATGTTTTTGTGTATTTATGTGTTGTTTGCCAGTGCTGGTTTCATAGGTCTATGTGAGACTGGTGGTGTGATGCAAGTAATTCCCTTCTCCTCTTGACTGTCTGGTCCATTCTTGGGTTGAGAGAGCTTAGCCTCCAGTTTGGCTGTATAATTGCATCTCTTGCATGTATTATTGTTTGGTGGTAGGAGAGAGGGTTGTATGTATACATGAGGCAGTTGTAACATTGCCTTAAAATGCCCAGATTCACCAGTTGGACCAGAGAGTACACCTGAAACTGCCCTTTGGACATGCCTGGATAGGTACAGTGAGCTGTTTTACTGATTGGCTGGTAAGGTCGAATAGAGAGCCTTGTCCTTCTATACAGTATGGGGGGGGTCTAGTGCTAAGGTTTATTAATGCTTGCTATGAGTTTTCAGCAAGTGCCGGGCTGAGAAGTGAATGGTTTGAGTGCTTAAGTTGAATGCTTGTCTAGTACCAAGGGAAAAATTGAAGAGTAGACTTTGTGGAGCCGGAAATAGTTATACCCTAGCTAACCAGCGCTGCCCAGTGCACAAAACTGCACTAATGCAGATTTTATAGCAGGGAAATGAAAGAGATAGAAATTAGTCCAAAATGGCCAATAAACTACTAATTTCTGGGCCGAAACCACTCCTCCAGGGACAAATAGGCTGCTCAAAGCTCCCTCTCTCACAGTGAACAGAGAAACTTCCTTCTAGCCAAGTAAGGTATGGGCAAACACAGAAACTTGTAACACAGCCCTGCATTCAGCACTAACCTGAAAACTGGACTATACTAGCTTAGAAAGGTGGGAAAACAAGTATATATATTTTTTTTTCAGAAAATAAAGCAGATACAATTAAAAAAACACTTTAAATGCACAGAAATGGCTATCACACTTGAGTGTGTAGCCTACAACAGTTAAACAGGTAATCTAATCACAAAAACAACTTTGTTAAAGTACAGGCAGTAAAATAAGTACAATATGTAGCAGAAACAAGCTTTTTTAATTACAGAAACTCTAAAAAATCGGAGTTTTAGGTGGAATTAGCTAAAGGCAGCAAGAAAATGCACAAAAATGATACTTAATCACTCCAAAATCTCTCTTTTTGTCTCTCTGCTGCTGTAGAACACTGCAGGGCACCAGGCAGGAGCTTGCTGAGCTGTATACAATCACAAAAACCTAGCAAATGCAGGTTTTATAGCAGAGAAATTAAAGAGATAGAAATTAGCCCAAAATGGCCAATAAACTACTAATTTCTGAGCTGAAACCACTCATCCAGGGACAGATAGGCTGCTCAAATCTCCCCTCTCTCACAGTTGAACAGAGAAACATCCTTCTATCCAAGTAAGGTATGGGCAAATACAGAAACTTGTAACACAGTCCTGAATTCAGCACTAACCTGAAAACTGGACTATACTAGCTTAGAAATGTGAGAAAACAAGTATATTGTTTGTTTATTTCAGAAAATAAAGCAGATACAATCAAAAAAACACTTTAAATGCACAGAAATGGCTATCACACAAGTGTGTAGCCTACAACAGTTAAACATGTAATTTAAACACAAAAACGACTTTGTTAAAGTGCAGGCAGTGAAATAGGTACAATATGTAGCTGAAACAAGCTTTTTAAATCACAGAAACTCTAAACAAATTGGTGTTTTAGGCAGAATTAGCTAAAGGCAGCAAGAAAATGCAGAAAAATTATACTTAATCACTCCAAGGTCTCTTTTTTGTCTCTCTGCTGCTGTAGAACTCTACAGGTCACCAGGCAGGAGCTTGCTGAGCTGTATATCCCAGTCTCTGTTTAATGCAATATGTTTTTTTAAAAGTCATTGTTCCATTTGCAGTCAAACCTGAGTGCTATAGTGCTTCATGTGTGGTCTAAACTGTAACAAATTCTTGCTACACTATAGCGAGCAGTTAGAACATTATTAGAATAAAAGGTCTTGTGTTACTATGTATTTTATGAATGATATGAAGTCTGAAACTCAACTGACTTTCATTACTTAGTCTTTACTGATTTGCCTCAAAAATCCAGAAAACCCCAAATTTTATGAGGAACAGATCAAAAATATGAGGCAAAAATCTGGACATTCTGTGAAAACCTGGGCAGTTGAGAGGCATGATGTTTCTTCTTCTAGCACAGCAACCAGGGAGCCAGATGCATGACACTTGCCCCTCTCTCATGCCCCAGCCATTCAGGTCCCATTTCTGTGCCCTTCCCTCAACCCTCCCTCAACTTATTTTAATAAAAAAGTATTCTTTTTAAACTGTAGCAAACTATTTTCTACAAACGTAGAAAACAGTTTCTACAGTTTATAACTTGTCTGCATGGAGCACTATTGCGCTCATATTTTTATTTTAAAAAATCTTCTTTTTAAACTGTAGCAAACTGCTTGCTACAAATATAGTAAACAGTTTCTACAGTTTATATCCTGCCTGCATGGAGCACTACAGCGCTCAGGGTTTAGGTAAAAAAATGTAGCAAACTGCTCGCTGTAGTGTAGCAAGAATTTGTTACAGTTTAGACCACACATGAAGCACTATAGCACTCAGGTTTGACTGCAAATGGAATAATGACTTTTAAAAAAACATATTGCATTAAACAGAGATTGGGACTGGCTGATCACTATTGCCCCTCTCACTGCACCCTAACTACGCTACTAATCCCAGTTATTAAACCTGAATAAAATAAAATAAACAGATAACTTTTTATCTTGTCTGTCCTTTCCCCCTCTTCTATTTCTTTCTAACCCCACCTTTTTCAACTTTTTTACAACTTTACTCCACTCCTCATTGCAAAATATAATTCTTAATTTTCTTTACTAAACTTTACATATTGGTGTTCATGCAGTGTGTCAGCGATATGCAGGAAAGGCCTGGCAATCTAAGTCTGTTGCCCTGCTTACCTAGTAAACTCCATGGATGGCGATGACTGTTCACACAGTTGATATAGGAGTTAGCAGTGACCTGAAAGCATGGATGGATATGTTGATGTTACTATTTCTTGTTTAACAGTTATCTCAAATGCATGTGTAAACCTTAGTCCAATTCAAAAAGTAAGACTGTTATTTATTATTTTGCCCAGGTCATAGCTTCTCTTTTCAGTCAACTTATATTATAACCAAATGCTAAAACTATGAAAAAGAGTAAAAAAATAAATGAAAACAGCATTTTATGTCTGTGTATAGCTTCCCTAGCAGCTGTTTTCATGGATGTTTTTTGTCTTTTAACAAATGTAGCTTTGGTAAACTCCCTGCTGCTACACAGACCTTTCTTTCATACTGTTCATTCTACAACATCTAATAACTGCATTCTCTTATAACTCCATTCACTTCACTCGTTAATCAGCTGGTTGCCATTTCTATCATTGCTCATATATCTCTTCATGTACTCTGACATTGTCGAATGTACCCTTATCTCATTACATATATTAAAAGTTTTCTCACATTTGCTATCACTTTTCACTTTCCTTTTGCAGCAGACTTTTGTAATCCCTGTCTACCTTCCTGTATTGCTTCACACTTTCCTGCAAGCCAATCAGAATGCATCCTCCTGGAAGCCCCATATCAATGTTCTTTGCATCCCTCCCCTGCCTCAGAGATTGCATATTATATTGTGAATTGGTCATTATTGTGTACTGTTTTTCTCACTTGTACTTCATCAAGTCCCTCCTTATTGCAAACATAACAGTCAGTCATGTCCCCTTATATTTACCTGCCCTCCAGTACATTTGAAGTTTATACCAGTCTTCTTACTGAGAGAAGAATAATGTCTGCAGCATTATTCTCTGCATCATACCACTCAATCTCTAAGCACAAGATGTCTGGACAAAGCCAAAAATAATTTGGGGAAAAAAAAAACAAAATCGGGGGCAAATTTTAAATATTGGTCTTATAAACTTAGGAAGTTGCTAGAATAAAAGATATTGCATTAGAATACATTTTGTGAAGGATATAAAGTCTGAAACACTGCAGTGCAATGGTGCAGCGGTTAATGCTGCCACCTCACAGAAAGAAGTTCTCCATTTTGTGAAGGCTATAAAGTCTGAAACACTGCAGTGCAATGGTGCAGCAGTTAATGCTGCCACCTCACAGAAAGAAGTTCTCCATTTTGTGAAGGATATAAAGTCTGAAACACTGCAGTGCAATGGTGCAGCGGTTAATGCTGGCACCTCACAGAAAGAAGTTCTCCAGTTCGATTCTCTGCTGAGGTGCCTCCTGTGTGGAGTCTGCATGTTCTCCTTGTGTTCGCATGGGGTTCCTCTGGGTACTCCAGTTTCCTCCCACATTCCAAAGATATGTCGGGAGCATTTGGCCTCAGGTAAAAATAGGCTCTGTCCTAGTCAGACTTTCCTGGTCAACAAATGATAAATAAAAATATCATTATTTAGTGACATCAGTTTTCAATGATTTGCCAGCAAGCCACACATTTTTATAAAAAAACAGACCAAAATATAAAGCAAACATCTAGACATTCTGCAAAAAACTGGACAGTTGAGAGGTATGCTTAGCTTGCAAGCAAGCAAACATCTAGACATTCTGCAAAAAACTGGACAGTTGAGAGGTATGCTTAGCTTGCAAGCCTTTCATCATTTTTGTCTCTCCTGACACTGGATGAGGTATATACAGTACATAAAAGAGTTCTCCTTTTGTCCCTTCTAGTTTCAGGTAGACAGGATTTCAGCATGTCTTCCTTCCTCTTTCATGTTTGCTTGTTTACCATGTATCTTACTCCATCCTTTAGCTCTGTTGCAGCCTTGCATCTCCCTTACTTGCTCTGCCAGTCTTATAAAGGTTGCAGTTGTATTCTAGTAGCATCATAGGTTCATAGGTTCTTAGATGAAAACTGAGATAGGTGCCTTTGAATGCCCTTTTAAACCTAGCCAATTTACCCCTTTGTGCTAAAACAACTGTCCCATTTGGTTATACATTGGGCTTACCCATCCCATGACTGATACTATATTACCCCTAATAAGAATAACTGAGATCATACCAAAGATAACTTTGGGGGAACCAATGCATGAGATAAAGCATTTAGCATCTGCCTCTGTCTATCTGTAGTAGAAGGGAAAGTCCTGGGGTAAATTTTCTGTTTCCCATAGATCCAAGTTGCACTTGAACATAGACAGGAATAAACTTGGTTTTATATGAATGGGAAGTCTGTTCAAGAGCAGCAGTATCCTCTGAGAGATATACATGTGTCTCCAAACCACTGTGTTGATGTTGCAGAAGTTTAGATCCCTAGATTGCATATTCCAGTAGCATCATGCCACCAATCCTTATCCCGAGACCCATGGTTACTGTATTATTACCTCCTTTCTTGCTATGCCATTCCCATAAAGGTTGCATTCCAGCAGCATTATATCACCAGTCCTTATCCTGGAGGAACATGGTTATTGTATTATTATTTCCTTTCTTGCTATGCCATTCCCATAAAGGTTGCATTCCAGCAGCATTATATCACCAGTCCTTATCCTGGAGGAACATGGTTACTGTATTATTACTTCCTTTCTTGCTATGCCATTCCCATAAAGGTTGCATTCCAGCAGCATCATATCACCAGTCCTTATCCTGGAGGAACATGGTTACTGTATTATTACTTCCTTTCTTGCTATGCCATTCCCATAAAGGTTGCATTCCAGCAGCATTATATCACCAGTCCTTATCCTGGAGGAGCATGGTTATTGTATTATTATTTCCTTTCTTGCTATGCCATTCCCATAAAGGTTGCATTCCAGCAGCATTATATCACCAGTCCTTATCCTGGAGGAACATGGTTACTGTATTATTACTTCCTTTCTTGCTATGCCATTCCCATAAAGGTTGCATTCCAGCAGTATCATATCACCAGTCCTTATCCTGGAGGAACATGGTTACTGTATTATTACTTCCTTTCTTGCTATGCCATTCCCATAAAGGTTGCATTCCAGAAGCATTATATCACCAGTCCTTATCCTGGAGGAACATGGTTACTGTATTATTACTTCCTTTCTTGCTATGCCATTCCCATAAAGGTTGCATTCCAGCAGCATCATATCACCAGTCCTTATCCTGGAGGAACATGGTTACTGTATTATTACTTCCTTTCTTGCTATGCCATTCCCATAAAGGTTGCATTCCAGCAGCATTATATCACCAGTCCTTATCCTGGAGGAACATGGTTATTGTATTATTATTTCCTTTCTTGCTATGCCATTCCCATAAAGGTTGCATTCCAGCAGCATTATATCACCAGTCCTTATCCTGGAGGAACATGGTTACTGTATTATTACTTCCTTTCTTGCTATGCTATTCCCATAAAGGTTGCATTCCAGCAGCATCATATCATCAGTCCTTATCCTGGAGGAACATGGTTACTGTATTATTACTTCCTTTCTTGCTATGCCATTCCCATAAAGGTTGCATTCCAGCAGCATTATATCACCAGTCCTTATCCTGGAGGAACATGGTTATTGTATTATTGTTTCCTTTCTTGCTATGCCATTCCCATAATGGTTGCATTCCAGCAGCATCATATCACCAGTCCTTATCCTGGAGGAACATGGTTATGTCTTTCATTAGTTGTTTCATCTTATTTCCTCAGGAATTATGTGTGGTACAGTATAATAACCCACCCTCCTTCACTCCCCCCTTGTTGCTGCTACTGTTTAATTGCATTCCACAACCTCCCATGTGTCTGATAAAAGTACTCCTGACCCTGGTGTAACACCAGGGGGACTAAATACATTTTCAGTGCTTGCATTTTACTATCCAGGACGAGTATCACAGTCTTTCAGTCTCTTATTTTTTTTATTTCTGTCTCATTATCTTCCAAGTATACCTCTTAACGTCTTAGTGCAAGAAATCTTAACAAAGCCAAAAATAATGGGGGGGGGGCAAAGGGCCAAAAATAGGGACAGATTTTAAATATTGCTCTTATAAACTTAGGAGCTTGGTAGAATAGCAGGTTTTGTGTTAGCATGCATTTTCTGTTAAAGTTTATATGACATGCATTTTCTGAAGGATAGGAATTCTGAAACTAAAATGTCTTTCATTTTCTAGTGACTTAAATAGCCAGTGGTTTGCCAAACAAATCACAAATTTTATGAGGAACAGGCAAAAAATATGAGGTAAATATCTGGACAGCTGAAACTGGAGAGGAATACCCCCAAGTATTGTTTTCTGCTAAAACTGATTCTGTTTTGACTTACATGCCCAAATATTTTATTTGATCATGTCCCCATAAATATAGGCACTATTGAGCTAACTCCTGTTGGTATGTAGTTTACAGTAATTGCCTTTGTTTTTTCATCCCCAAAAAATGCTTGAAATTGTCTCAATAGGTTTTTCTAAATTTGCCATTCTGCAAACAACTTTGTAACCATACCAATTGTAACCCTGAATTTTTGATCCTCTTATTTTTTCTGGCTAAGGGCTCCAAACATAATGCCAGTCAAAAAAAGTAAAAGTAATCCCCGGGATTCAAGAAGCTCGGCACAAGGACGGTTTTAGCCTTGCGTCAAGCGTCCTCACATCAGATGGCGCAGCAGTGCCATATGAATATGTAAGAGGGCGTGCCACCGCACCCTAAACATGCACAGAAAACATGTGCAAGTGCAGGGGGTGTGTACAAGTGCTCTACAGAGGTGTAAACATGCCCCGACACTTGCAAAACCTACTATGTCTACTAGTAGAGCCCACCCCTAATAGTAAGTCAGTAAGTCAGTGTTCGTGGATACTGAAATGTATGCTAAGCATACAAGAGTGCCCAAGAACAGTGAAATAAAATCGAAGTAGTAAACACACAAGCACGTAGTGGAATGCAGAGCCCTGTCCTAGAACTGTCACAAGTAGATTCCCTGTCCCCATGTCCCTATTATACATTCAAATTGCAGCAATAGTGAAGGTGTAAGCAAAGCACAGCATGTCTGCGCATTGCCGCCCTCGGCCGAGCGTAGCTTGCACATCATATTTATTCAAATAGAGAAAAACATGCGGAGTCAACGTAAGTGCCAATAGTGTAGTGTTTAGAGCATCCGCCTATCAAACAGGCAGTCACGGTTCGAGCCCAACAATAGCACATATCATTTTCCATGTAGAATGAATGTTGTTTTGCCGTAAAACCGACATAAGAGTATCGCATGTGATATTTAACTTAAATATAATTCAAGCAAAGTGGCACAGTCATAATGGATAAGGTACTAGTAAGCTGGTGTAAGCACAAATAAGCAGCAGTAAACACATATAAGTATGAGTAAGCAAGTCTGAGTGCACTTGCGCGGGTCTAAGCAGTGCCCATATATATATATATATATATATATATATATATACACATATATATCATATATCTATCTCTCTATTAAGAAAGAACAACGTAACAATAAAGCATACAAAAGGAATGAGAAGGGAATCAACATCAACCCCAGTATTATATAGCACTGCCAGCATATGTCATATCCAGCTGGGCAGGAGTGAGCAAAGCACTGCTACTCACACCATAGGCAGGATATTACCAATGGGAGTAACATTGCTGATTTGCTAAGTCTACTTTACACACAGAGGGTAGTCCCTGATGGGACTATCCAAAAATTGATAGACCATTTGGCCTTCCAACCATTACACAAGCAAGGGCAGGTATGTTCAAGGACTAAATGGTGGGAGAGCTTGAGAATACATGGGGTGGGACAACATACATGTAGGGCCCCTAACCATCTGGAGAGGACAATGTGTGGAGGTGTGTCATGGCTGCGATAACAAGTGGACAATGGATGGTATGCATGTATTTTGAACACGGGTGGGGTGGAGGAACTATGAGTATGAAATTATGGAGCCAGGCGTGCCAGGGTTGGATGGGCTGGTTCTAACTGGACCACCCCGTGGAGGTCAGCGAGTTTGTTATAGATATATATGCATACACACATGCAGACATCAATATGTAGAAGTACATTCTCTGTAACACATTCATTCCATTTTCAGACATAAATAACATGAATGTGCCCTTACAAACCTCGACAGTAGATAGAATAATAGGTTGTGCAGAAGAGGGATGGGACGAAACTGCTAAAACGCAGAAGTGTGTACAATGTCCGAAGTCAGTGCTGTGCTGAAAATAATCAAATGTGAGGACTTCCCCATGCCTGGAATCATTCCTGTGATCTGCCTGCTACGGCAACACCAGTTACTAAACTGGTCTATTTGTAAAAGAAATACGGCAAACACATACATAATTAGGCTCTCATGTGCAACGTGTGCGTTACCACATAGTCATACATATTAATTTATTGTAGTGTCTGTTAATGGGAGTAAGGATGTAATGAAGTATAGAGTCTAATCTAGACATAAACACATGTGTGTCCCATGTGGGACAATCCAAAAATTGCAAATAGTATTCTTTTGGTCGCTCACATCACCAATGTTTGTGGACTAAACGTTTGGGAGTTCTGAGGATACGTGGAGTGAGTCAACCGATGGGATGGGTCTATAGGAGTAAGGAGTGGCCAATGTGTAGTGGTGTGGATACACTGTGAATCCGACTGGAGAATGGATGACAGCAGTGTTAGGGAGGTGTTGGGGTGTGTGTTTGGGGAACCAGGAGCCATGGATATATGGGTATATATGCAAATGAAGCAACACAGCAATAGTGTATTGGTTAGAGCAATCCCCTAAAGAATAGACATTCCCATACCGAATCCCACTGTATCACATACCATTTACCATCGGTAATCCGTACATGAACATATTGCGACATCTGTCCGCTGTATAACCTGCAAAATATCACTTAAAAGTTAACTGGAGTGAAGTGTCAGTGTCATAATGAATAAGGCACTAGTAAGCAGGTCAAGCATATATAAACACCAGTAAGCAAGTGTAAGTGCATTTGTGCGGGGTATGTATTGCTTTACAGACACACACACACACACACACACACACACACACACACACACACACACACACACACACATATATATATATATATATATATATATATAGAGAGAGAGAGAGAGAGATAGATAGATATATAAATATATATACATATATGTAGATATATATATATATATATATATATATATATATATATATTTATATATATATATATATATATATATATATATATATATATATATATATATATATATATATATATATATATATATATATAGATGTATATATATATATATATATATATATATATATAGCTCTCCCTTTCTATATATATATATATATATATATATACACACATATATACACACTCCGTTATTTTCTTTTAGGAACAGCAAGTCTTTAAAACAACATCTATGCTATAGAACAGAACCTAATAGATTTGATTTTTCTACACGTGTTGGTACTTTTACATGCAGACATTGTACTGCATGTAAATATATCCATAGTGACAAGACATTTACTCATCCATTACGTACATGTACTATCACTAGTCATAGTTATACTGATTGTAGGACTGCTAATGTTGTATATTTTTGTTTCTGTCAAAAACATTTTGCATATTATGTAGGAAAAACTAACAGGGTCCTGAAAGACAGGATCCTTGAGCATATTAGAGATATAAATAATTGTAAAGAGACAAGTGCACTGGCAAGTCATGTTACAAAAACTGATTCATCTTATACTTTTAAGTTTTTTGTTATTCAACATGTTCTCTCCAATATAGGGGGAGGTGACTTAGAAAATACTACAGAAAGCATTGAACAAAAATGGATTCTTAAACTGAATGCTGAGAAATATCCTGGCTTAAATGGGAATAGTTCCTTAAAACCTTTTTAAAAAGCTAGACCACTGAAGCATTAGAATTATTGTATTATTATATTTCTCTAAGTATTTTAACTAAGTTCTTTATATATATTTATCTATTTTAATGCTTTTAACTATCCACTCAGTATATCAATGCATATTTATTTATGTTTTTTTATGTATACTTATATTTATATACATTTAATATTTTTTAGTAATGGAACATGTGATCATTGGATTGTCAGCTGACTTTATTGCGTCTTCTATATAAGCTCCATTATATAAAAGTACTGTGTCTGATGAAGCAACTAGTGTAGTTGTGAAAGCGCTAACCATTTTTATTTTTTCTATATATTTTTTGGTTTGAATAAATGTATGTTTGTGTGCTAACCTGGCGCAATTTATTTTATTTTACGTATCAATTAAAAGTTAACTGCAGTGAAGTGTCAGTGTCATAATGAATAAGGCACTAGTAAGCAGGTCAAGCATATATAAACACCAGTAAGCATGTGTAAGTGCGTTTGCGTGGGGTATGTATTGCTTTACAGACACACACACACATATTTATATATATATAGATATATAGTTGCAGACATATATATATATATATATATATATATATATATATATATATATATATATATATATATATATATATATGTATATATACACACACACACACATATATATATATATGTGTGTGTGTGTGTGTGTGTGTGTGCGTATATGCATAGATATACACAGATATACAGCTATGATAAGAAACAGCACACAAGAATGACATATGTTCACAGGCTATACCAATGGAAGTGGGGAGCCCAAGCAAGAAACATGAAACACGTAACATGACCTTCCACCCCCCCAGCCGAACACGGGAAACATACACACAAACAATGTAAAGAGTCCACTGCTCCCCAGACCACAGGCAGGATACAACCGGGGGGGGGGGTACACAGTGCACCCGTGAATTCTAATCTTGGAACACAGACTGGAGCGTCCCTTGCGGGACACCCCAAAATTTGCCAAGACCAAAAGAAGGTGATAGACTGGCCATTCTGGCTGGGGTGTATATATACTCGGAATACATGGGTGGGAAACCCTGATGACCCATGGGACGAGACAGTTGCATGAAATGGGTCCCGTGAAGTGGAGAGTGGGCAGCGTGTAGTGGTGTGTCCAGAACAGACTAGAACCCAGAGTAAGGATGGGTGCTGTTGAGGAGGTGCAGGTGGGGGAACTATCGGTAGCTACTTATGGGTCTAGGTGTGCAGGTTTGGGCTGATGTGGGCTTATATGTACAGCCCTGGGGATGTAAGCGAATGTGTTCATTTGGCAGAGGCGTTGCCCAATGAGCAGCCACACCCACTACGAGTCCCACTGCAGCAAAGTGTAATCTATATGGCAAGGAACAGAATAACCAGATGTAGATGTGTATATGTAGAGGTATGTGTTTGTATATCTATCCATAGCGACATAGAGATAACTCTCTCCCTCTCTGTAGTACAAATGTATACATACAGAGACACAATACAGATACATACCCACATATAAATATATACATATACAGGACACCCATAGACCCATATGTTGTGAGATATATATATATATATATATATATATATATATATATATATATATATAGAGAGAGAGAGAGAGACAGCAAAATATAAATATACATGTATGCATACATATACAGATATATCTGTATATAGTAATGTAAATAGATATATATATTTGACTGTAAATATACACATGTATATAGCTAGGATATGATACAGCATGGGCTACAAGACCTGACAGTTCCTACATGTGTTTCCATGCAGTCCAGGCTACTGCATCACAGGTCCTGCACAACAACATGGAATATGCCAGATCCATGTGTATAGTTCAAAAGGTGGTCTGAATGTATGTGTCTGTGGCTAATCATGGCAGACAGGCAGCTGACAGTATGTATGTCCTCGTGTAGGTCGGTGTGCAACATAGTGCTAGAGTTTGCATTCACAAATGAGTACTGTTGGGCATGTTTCCAGTCATGTGTTCAGAGGTGTGGCACAATTATGCAAACTATGTCATACAGTTTGTGTATTTCGGTGTCTGTCTCTTCCTGCTTGGGGGGGTCACTTGTTTGGCCAGATACTTAGACGCATCTGTGAATGTGTGTGATTTCCGGTAGTATGTGTGGGTGTTCTGGTAAGGGTATGTGTTGGTTCTGTTGATGAGCTGCATGTGTTAACCTACACCTCATGACTGTCCAGTCTAGTCATGGCTGTAGACTGGGCTGCCTTCCAGCTTACCCCTGTAGTTGCATCCCAGACAATGTGTGGGGTGTGGTGTTAGGTGGGTTTGGCAGTGTACATGGCATAGAGATTACATTCCCCCAGGATGGCCACATACACAAAGCTGACATTAGTAAACACGAGTAGCTGACTAGTGGACATGCCTGTATGAGCAGTCAGTACTACAAGTACCAAGTACTGTATTTAGTGTACGTATTGCCTATAAAGATGTTTTAGACAGTGATGCTCACATGTAAATATTTGTGTTATGGATGTGACAACACTGGCTATTATGGAAACATTGTAGCTACCTTTAGCAGCAATCCTCCTCTGAGGAGCACATCACATCCTGTTAGTTGATTACAGATGATGCAAGTGTCTACAGGTCTGTTTCCTTCTCTGGGTATATACTCACATATCCACCAGGACCATGAGCTCTGTTGGGCACAGACACCCACTCTCCAGAGTCATGTATCAATAGACTCTGATGCCACTATCAACATGATCAGGATATAATCAGATAGCGTGAGCCATCACCTATGATGCGGCTATTACATACGGCCAGCTGTCTGCTACATCTTACACTCCTACTGCAGATGTTACACTGGAGTTAAAGATGATATGCAACCTGTTTCATTACCAGTAATGTGCACTACCGTACATACAGTATGTGCAGATGGCTGTGAGGTTGGCAATGAAAGTTTGGGCTACACAAACCTGGTAGTTCAACCAGTGTGTCTTGACTCTCAATATCCACTCTATGTAGGTGTGCACATAGCCATTTGGCCCAGCCATGTAACAAGAGTCACTACACATTTGCATAACATGTACACATGCACAGCTGTTATTGCTTGCAAGCGATACTAGAGAGGTGGATATTACATGTGTTATGCGCATGGATAGTTACCTGGCTCTTCCAGTTATCTTTCCTATCATGCTGCTAACCTGTCAGATGAATACTAATGCTATGTATCCTGTCATTGAGTATTGTAATTGCCAATAGACATAACTACTGTTTGCATAACATAACAGAACTGCTATGTAGAATAGAATACAGATCTGCCTAGAATACTGTACATTACACAGTTATTGACACAATATCCCACGATGCACACCATATTTGCACGGTAAGCCCACCTTTAACATGTTCATCTTACTTATACACCCATACATATGTCGACTGTTACAATATATTGACATATACTATCCCCTGTTATAGCACATACTTGTTGGACCAATCCTGACACTGACAGTGGCTGGAAGCGAATTGGTGGGTTCCAAGCCCATATCATCCCTTGTGGTGTATGTGGAGTGTGCCTTGTGACCTACAGCAGTACACACATAGAATACTGCAAGCATTACTACTGCTCAACACTACATTGCTACAAGATAGCTATTTCCTCTATATGCATTGATTACACTGTAATTCTTACAGTACAGATACTACATACACAGACATACTACATGCTATACATACCGTCTTAGTAATCTGAGGTGTTATTAACTAGTGTAATACTCATTTTTGGTTCGTCTTTCAGTGTTTTGTACTGTCCTACAGGTAGATACAGATGGTTTGTATGTGTGACAAGGCAAGCTTTTATAGTTACAGATCAGTAACATGTGCTATCCTGATGGTCAATTGGTGTTCCTAAGTAGCTAATTACATGCACATCAGCTGCGCTGCTACTGCCTTAGCCAATACCATGGCTACAGTGGAGCATAATTGAGTGCTCCATTTGGGCGTTGTCCCTTTGCCTTACTTGTGAGGAAGACAACGTGGAAGATTTGTTTGGAATCTATTGCAACAGCTGTATGGAGATGAACAGTAATATATTGTGTGTAATGCCTAGAGGAGTTGGTCTAAATGTGAGTACTGCTGTTATATTTCTGAACATTGCTACTTGTGCAGGGTTTGTCTGTACCTAATACTTGTGCATGTGTTTCAGTCTGGCCAGGTTGTTTGACCAGCTCAAGGCTGTTAGGGGGTTTACAGTGTGCTTACCAGACATATTTAGTTTGGTGTTACTGTGTATCATACTGTGCTAATAATCAGTACTCGGTAAAACTTCCTGGTGTACGAACCTTTCAACCCTCTGAAACGGAATTAGTTCATACAAATCTTGTTACATCAGCAGCTGTTCAATTGTATAATGGCAACTATTTAACATAGGGCCATGTTAGTGTGTCTGTGTCCAGGTATGTTAAGGTTTCAGCAGATGTTGTACAGTAGTTGCATAATTGGTTATGGTATGACAGTATGCATTGATGTAAGTATTTCGGTTGTGGGGTAGATGTTGGTGGGTGTACATAGCACATGCAGGTGTGTAGGATCCCCTTTTATACAACATCTATATGTGTGCGGGTGTTCTTTCCCTATGTGAACACCTATCCCTTAGTGGACTAATGCTATAGTAATTGCAGGCTGATTCATTAAGGTACTATTAAATGCTTCCTGTATAGCATGCAGGTACTGTTAGTCCTTGAATCCCTTTGGCAATACATCGGAATGTAATAAAGATTTTCAAAATGAAAGCTGTCTGTGTAATTCTGTCATGGATATTTGCAGTCATTGCAGTTGTGTTGGTGACTGTGTCCATAGAACATATTTGTAATAGTGTATTGGTATATACTCTTCATATGTTATGCTCATATTGATTTGGGGGGGTGGAATGTGTGATTGCTATGGTCCATGTTATACTCAGATATGACCACTTTGGATGCTGTCTACAGACATGTATGTATGTGTATGTGTGTGTGTGTGTGTGTATATATATATATATATCTATAGATATATATATATATATATATATATATATATATATATATATATATATATATATATATATATATATATATATATATATATATATATATATATATATATATATATGTGTGTGTGTATGTATATGTATATAGATATATACATTATTGCATACGTTTATCTGTACCTCCAAAGATGTGTAGATGTTTTTAATCTATTTATATATCTACATATATATGTAGACCTGTATATATTGACATGTCTCTATGCATCTCTCTCTCTCTCTCTCTATATATATATATATATATATATATATATATATGAGCATACACCTTTAATTTGGTACATGACGGGTTGTTCTATTTCAACACATTCCTCCCTTCTGTGTTTTAACCTGTCTGCATACACAACTGGAATAGGTACATCCCAGGTAGCTTAGTGTTAGGTTAACCTGAGGATGAAGTACATGGTTGCAGGTTCTACTCCTGGAAGGTGTTATTATTTTACCTCTCAGAGTAGGCACTATTAGGAAAAGTCTGAATAATGCATATTTATGCAGTTGTGAGCAGGTTTGCTCGTGGTCTGCGTGATGTTAAGCAAAGGTCAAACATGTGAAGTGCTTCTCCGTTTACTGTGTTTCAGCACAACTTACCATTGCGCAAACACGTGAAACCTGTTTACAACTGCTTAAGAGTGCTTTAATCCATCCAAAAGCCCTTATTCTAACCTAACAGCCCTTGCAGGTCTTGAACCCAAGACCATGAACACCACAGTCACTGACTTTACCACTAAGGCATCTGAGGTATGCATGAATGCTATGGTGTTTAGAATATACATTGTACTACAGACATTCCTCACTACTGAAAATAAATGTGACAGTCAGTTGGTGTACATATGTCTGATACATGTTAATGTTCATATGTTTGTGAAGGTAGGTGTTGCAATGTTACATGACAGGGTGTATTATGAATGAGTAAGGTTCTTGCTTTGTGTCATTTTTATATTGTCCCCATACTCCATGTATGCCCCTTCAGTTCACTTATTGGACATCCGACCCAGACCCTTGATGCATGATTGCATTACCCATCATTCCTCCCTCACCCCAATCTTCACATACACAACAAACACCCCTTCTATGATGAATTATGTTAATATTAATTGTTATAATACCAGAGCTGCATGTGTTTTGTGTACACTCCAATTCCTTTGGAGTGCTTCTGTGTGATGAAGTGCCTTCATTGATGCTTATATATATGGCTATTGATGTAACTGTATAATATATATATATGTATATATATATATATATATATATATATATATATATATATATATATATATATATATATATATATGTGCAGACATCACTGACATATATATATATATATATATATATATATATATATATATATATATATATATATGTGTGTGTGTACACAAAGTTACTGTCCCATTTGTGATCATTACAGTGAAATTCATATGGTATAAGGTGTAGTCTCAAGACCATGAAACATGTGTACACCTCGGATGGTTTTGTGGTACGTCCCATGACTATAGTGTGCATGATCCAGGGTTTGACACCTGTGATGCTTTACAAATGTTTTTTACTGCAGAATAAGGCTCATTTAAGCAGTTGTAAGCATGTTTAAAAGTGTTTGTGTGACAGTATAGCAGCGGTTAAACACAGTTAAACAAATGTTGTAACGTATAACCTGTGTGCGCAAACACGGCCACATCCGCTAACTACTCTGGATATATACCTGTCAGTGACATAACATCTCACTGTGCTGACATGACATTACATTCTCTGTTGACTGTACTCTCCAGCACACATGAGTTTATATGGGTGATTCGTATATTTATTATACAGATGATTACTACCTATATATGCAAGCTGTGGTTAAGATATACTTTTGCACATGATAAACATCCCTGCCTTTATCGGGATTGTAACCTCGAATGCACAGATACTATGCAGATGCTGTAACCATTACACTGTTGACATTAACGTTGCTTCCACCTATTTCCTATTTAGATGATTTGTATGTGTAAGCTAGGCTAAGCAAAGGGCGGGAGCTCCCAAACTCACTGAGCTTCTCATACACTTGAAATAACAACATATAACAAATGTACTGTGAGACAATACATTACATTCCTAACTACATTAGGCATAGCCCCTCACTGACACACTTCAAGGGAAATCTTGTTGTGTGAATGGGTAACAGACTATACACCCCTGGGATCATGTGTCCCAGTACCATACAGCCAGGGGGTGGGGGAGCCTGTCCAGTTTGATAGCTGCAAGACCTGTTGGGGGAATTGAATGGTGTTGAATTGTCACATTAACATGCCCTCTTTAGATCACTAAGTGCCTCTATCACCCTCCACAACCCCAGTCTTCAACAGCTTCCAGCAACTCTGTCTGGAATTGCTTCATTGGCTATGCTTGACAGAGGCTCAGTTACTTCATCAATGGTGCAGGGAAGGCCAACAGACTGTTGCTGTACTTCTAATTGCCCTTGGGCAGATAGATAGTAGGCTATCTGTGAATCTCTTACATGCAGGCCATCACAGCCATAACATATGAATAAACACACCATCAGATCACAATATACAGTGTGAACTCACCATGTAGTCAGGAAACAGTTGAGCACAGCAAGAACATACAGAACACTGATACTTAGTCACTCCAAAATCCTATCTTGGAAGCTAGAAGACTTGTATAAGTTTAAGGATTTCTATTGTTTACCACTAGGTTACCTACAGGGGAGATGAAAAACAAGTGCAGATAGGGAAAATGCATGCAGTGATACCATACCAGCCTATGTGTCAGCCTTATGCTTTGGAATACTGACCAAGGCTATTGGCGCCCCCCCCATGGTGCCTTATTTAGGAGAATCTCAAAGGTGAATACCAGCTCTGTAAACAGCACAATAGCAGATTCAATGAGGTTTATGCTACTCAACACCAGGGGTTGTGATCACAACATGCATGCACTCACAGCACTCCTCAGGATGGACAACATCAACATCTGTGCATTAACTGAAATCTGTCTTAAGGCTCCTGAAAGCACACCAGCACTACCAGACTACAACCCATACCACACATTTCAGCCACTGAACATGGACTGACAGACATGGAGGGGCTGTATCCATATTCATCAGGGATACCTACACCTCCAGGTTAGTGGGGCAGCATGATACCTCTGTGATCATCAATGTGCAGCTAACATCAGCCACAACTGCAATGTGGAATGTGGCCTGCTATGGATCACCCTCCATGACCCAGGACCTCCACTCCACCAACCTGGAGACAGTAGAGGACACGACAGTCCTAACGCACACCCTGGCATTGGTCTATGTCAACTACCATACCATTAACTGGGAAACGTACTCTGGTACTCACTTCCAGGACCAGCGCTTCCTGGAATGTATCACCTCATATGCCCATTATCAGGTGGTAACCTCCCTAACGTGGGGTGGAAGCTACTAGATGTGGTCATCACCAACATGGGCAACAGGTGCACCACAGTGGAGGTTAACCGGTCACTTTTTAGATCTGACCATGAACTATTCACTGTTTCCACACCTTAGCATCTCCCCCACCCACAGATACCACAGTGTATACCTTTCCTACAGCTAAATTTACACAACTAGTGACAGGGGTGGGGGGTTCTGTGACATCTGTGACCACTATTAGTATGATACGTAGGTCCCTCATGACATCATCCAAGACTAACATCAGCAGGAGAACATGCAAGTATTCAAAAGATAACCACAAAGCCTTCTTTGGCTATGTCAAGGATCTACGTGGTGACACACAGATTTGCACTGTGCCAGGGAAATTTAGCACAAATTATGCTGACCCTATTGATATCGCCATCATCCTTGCAGATACATTCGGTGCATACATCACCCCCTAAAGAGCCCACAACACTACCCAAAAGGTACAGTATTTCAACCATCAGAGACACACAGGTGGAAATGGCCCTCTCTAACAGCAGAACACAGCGTCAATGGAGGCAGATGTTGACCCAGACTACATCTTGCAAACTGTACAAGACAACCTGCCCCCTACCTAATTAAACATTCCTACCTCAGCCTCTCCTCAGGCTACATGCACATACAATGGCGCGTGGCAACGGTTATTCTACTCCATCATGGTGAAATCACAACTGACCATGATAACTACAACCCCATAAGCCTGACAAGCCTGGTCTGCAGTGGTATGGTTCGCATCCTCATGGCACTCATTGACAATGACATTGGTAACCTTCGAACACGTGACCCAACCCAGGTCAGCTTGGTTGAGTGCAGTTCATGCCTACTGAACCTGTTTGACATCTTACATACAGTCACCAAGACATTAGATGACAGGGGAGGTGGTTCACACATACTACCTGGATCTCACCAAGGCTTTTGACACCATGCCCCCCTCAGGTATTATTGATAAACACACCAGGCTGTACATTCACCCATACATCGCAGGTTGGGTTGCCAATGGGCTTACACACAGAACCACATGGTATGACTAGCAGTCTCCAGGTCCAACTCTTGAACAGTCACGATTGGTGTTCCACAGGACTCAGTCCTGAGAGCCCTACTGTTTGGCATATACATCTCAGATGTACAGGCAAACACAGGTGGACTACAGCAGACCATGTTTGGCAATGACTGCAAACTGGGAGCCATGACTGATAGTCCAGCTTACACGGACATCCCTCAGGGGATCTCACAGAGAATGTCACAGGATGCCAATGACAGGGCCTCCAGCCAAGTGCCACTAACTGCATGGTCATTCCATTGTGGAATTGGCACCCACATATTAACACATGAGCGGCAGCCACTTTAATACAGACGAGGTAATGGGGTAACTGGGGACTAAGGTGGATAGTGATCTCCCCTGTGACAATCATATCTCCACAGTAGTTAGGACATCCTTCTATGTAGGCCATCTGACTACTAAAGGATTCCCATCTAGACATACTGGGGTTATAGTGCCCCTTTACTCATCACTCATCAGTCCCATCATAGGGTGTAATAATCCATGTGGGATGTACCTCAGAGGACATGTCCAACAGTTGGGGGGTCCACGAATGTACCTCACCAAGGGGAATACTGGCCTCCAACATATGGCCTATGCACCAGGACTGAATAAACTCCTGCTTTACTCAGTGGCATCTCGTTTACCCAGAGATGATCTCCACTGACCAACACAGCCACGTTGAACTCGGGCTTGATGGATATGCTCTACGTATGGGAATCCATGTCACAGTGGGCCACACACTGTAGTGAGCTGACCTTGCCACAACAATAACTCAAAGATGCTGGAGGGACAGATTCATGTCACAGACACTCCCCATACTTTGGAACAACATCCCTAACTACATTATACAGAGCCCCTCACTAACACTCTGCAAGAGAAACCTTTAAGGGTGGACGGGGAGCAGTAGATGCACCCCAGGGATCCTGCCATTGGCTCTGCTCCACAGAGGGATGGTTAATGAATCAATGGTGTAGCAAAAGCTGACACATTTTGGCTGGCCTTATGAATGGCCTCTGGCAGTTGGCCAAGTTCCTACCTATAAATCTATACATACAGTATCTGCATATGCTGATAGCTTAATTTACTGTTCATGTGTTGACTTACCTTGTGCCAATGGCTGTTGTGTGTGCAATAGTTGAGGGCTGCCTATGTTGGATGCACACTGTAGACTGCCTATACATGACAATTTACAGGTAGTCATGTGTGTGCCATCCACTTTTACTGTGTGTGCAGGTGGAGAAAGGTGTCAGTCCCTAGGTGCCTACACTGTCAGTGTGTGTGCTATACGTTCCCTCTTTGCTAAGGCATGGGCATACTAGGCACACCTCCATCTGCCTACTGGGGCTGGCTCAGGGTGTTCATGGTCTGAGTACCTCTGTGCCTGTGGGGCCCTTGGCAATGGTGGTGGGCTGTGAGGGCCTTCACCATTCTGTCCCTGCTGCAGCTGTTTCCACAGGACCATATTGTGTAGCATGGCACACACTATGAAGATGTGGGCACATGTGCCTGGAGAGTACTGCAGGGCTCCACCAGATATGTCCAAGCAATGGAACCGTGATTTCAGCATCCTAAACACACGCTTTGTGATGATTCTAGTTTGTGCATGTGCCTCATTATGGCGTTCCTGCATGGGTGTGTGTGCATTTCTGATGGGAGTCATCATCCACGGTTCCAGTGCATAGCCAGCATCCCCCAACATGTGTCCATTTGGAATGTCCCCCCTGGCAAATAACTGATATTGCAGTGAGGCATGCCAGATGTGGGAGTCATGATAGCTTCCAGGGCTGCCAGCACACACATCCATGATAATGCCCTGGGCATTGCACGTCCTGGCAGTTGATGGAGGGATATCCCTTGTGGTTTATGTAGCGCCTACCCTGCTGTCCCGGTGGTGACTTGATGTGTATGTGCATGCAATCTATTGCACCCAGTACCTCCGGGTATTCTGCCACATGGTGGAAGAGGCGCATATTGCTGGTCAACTCCTCCTGCGTTCGGGGGAGGTATATGTGCTCATTGGCATGTGGCAACATGGCATCCAGGAACTAGTGTAGTACCCTGGATGCTGATGCCTGTGAGATACCCATGATATCCCCAGTTGGTCTTTGAAAGGTACCTGTAGCTAGTATTCTCAGGCTTACACATACCTTCGTATCCACTGGGATGGGTTCCCCCCTGTTTGTTCAGGCTCTGAGGCATGGCCGGCACAGCTACACAGGTTGCTGTAGGGTGTCCCTGTCCACCCTGTAATGCTCTACTATCTCCAGATCATGTAGCCCCTGGTAGGTTACCTTGGGTCTGAACACTCTCCTCCTCCTCTGGTGCCTGCGGTGGTCGTGTGCATCATCCTCCACACCACCTTCAGTCTCAAACACATGCTGGTGGATCAAAGCTATGGCAGCCCCTAATATGTACATAATAAAAGTTCCCTGTCTATATACACCACTGGTGCAGAGTGTATGGGAATAGACAAATGTGTGTGCAGTGCTTTCACACTTTATAGTTTTGTGCTATGGATGCTGCTGATGTAAGTGGGTGTGTATGAACTATTCCAGCTGCTGCGTGTCTTAATTGTGAGTTTTGCAATGAGTACTGCAAGTGTGGGGCCTTTACTGTGGAGAACTACTTGCCTGCCTTGATAAATCTGTTGCCCTTTAATTCACTTTTAGACCTGGATCCCCTCCCATTATCAGGCATTCATCTACCTGCCGTCTTTCTTGTTTTGTACTTTCCCCTACCCAGTCATGGTGGAATGTGCCTTGTAGCTGATATACTGCATATCGCCTTTGTTCTGCTTTGACACTTTGCTGTTTTCTTTGCAGTACAGACCCTCTCCTTCTGTGTTCTGCAGGTAGCTGCTTGCAGCCTTGTTATCTGTTGTCAATGGCTCACTGTAGGCTCCTAGGTGTTAATTAGACATTTGTACTCCAATTTCACTGCTGCAGCATTTCCTTATTTCTTTCCTATATCCTTCCTGTTTCAGCTTCAGTGCACAATGCGCATACCCATTTAATGGGTTTACCCACGTTTTCATCTTCGTTCACATGCATACTCAGTTACCTTGTGTACTCTCAGCTAAGCATAGCTATGGGCAATTCGACACACACCTATCCTGAAGCTTTGCCTAGCTAGGGGCAGACCGGTTTAGCAATGCTACAATGTGCTTACAGTAATGGTGACACGCCACTGTCTTGATGTCATCTTTATCTCAAGGGCTCACCTCGGTGTTATAATGCTGCGCTGTGAGGTGCATCCTTACACCAGCGGGGAATCTGCGATTCACTATTACTCCTCTCATTTGCATGGCATTGCCTACTAATACCTAGCTATTGTGCATAACACTGTCACTGCCCCTTAGCAACCCTTGAGCCATGAGTATGGTGTAGCATGCCTGCCATTGACTGTTATGGGGAAATCATGATATGTGTTTCATTGTGGTTTTATTCTATATTTTTATATATTCCTTGCGATCCCCTTTGAGCACCGCTGCCCTGCGCTTCCACGTCGCGATAGCGCGACTATATATATTAAATGTTAATTTTATATTTTGTACATTTTTTTTATGCCAGTGGCTATATATTTAGCCACTGGCATATATTAACATTATAATACATGTGTTTGGTCAGCTGTCATGCCTCAGGTTTTATGTTTGCAAAAATGTAAACCGTTTTCTACGGTTTACATTTCTGCATGCTTACACTACGCCTGTACCACTTCATGAATCACTACATACCTTCATTTTCATGCTACACTGCTGTACATGGGGTAATTAGCATACAAGGCTCAGGTGTTGTGTGGGCGTAGCGTACGCAGGTAGTGCATGTGGAAACAGCTCGTACCTGAATCGCTCGGTGGCTATTTTTGGTGTTAGAACGCCAACGCTACGCCTGCACCTGGCGCAAGCTTCATGAATGCTGGGGAATGTCTTTTGGCTTTTCCCAGTTAGGGGGTTGCCACAGTGGAACTCTGGTCCACTAATGATTGGCAGTGGATTTTTCATGGTGCCAAGTTGCCAGCCCGACACCCAAACTTCACAGAAGGTACACCCATTCACGCACATACCTTCCTGCATCCCCGGGATTCAAGAAGCTCAGCGCAAGGACGGTTTTAGCCTTGTGCTGAGCATCCTCACTACAGATGGCGCAGCAGCGCCATATGAATATGTATGAGGGCGCACCGCCACACCCTCGACGTGCACAGGAAAGGTGTGGAAGTGCAGGAGGCATGTACAAGTGCTCTACAGAGGCGTAAACATGCCCCAACACTTGCAAAACCTACTATGCCTACTAGTAGAGCCCGCCCCTAATAGTAAGTCAGTGTCCGTGGATACCGAAATGTATGCTAAGCATACAAGAGTGTCTATGAACAGTGAAATAAAATCAAAGTAGTAAACACACAAGCACGTAGTGGAATGTAGAGTCCTGTCCCTAAAACTGTCACAATTAAATTCCCTGTCCCCGTGTCCCTATTATACATTCGAATTGCAGCAATAGCGAAGGTGTAAGCAAAGCGCAGAGTGTCTGCGCTTCGCCGCCCTCCCCTGAGCGTAGCTTACACATCATATTCATTCAAATAGAGAAAAACATGCAGAATCAACGTAAGTGTCAATAGTGTAGTGTTTAGAGCATCCGCCTATCAAACAGGCAGTCACGGTTCGAGCCCAACAATAGCACATATCATTTTCTATGTGGAATGAACGTCGTTTTGCTGTAAAACTGACATAAGAGTATCACATGAGATATTTAACTTAAATA
>NC_056736.1:650182568-650209307 GCF_019279795.1 Protopterus annectens
TGCTGTCACCTAATGGGCAGCCATTCCTGATACTTTAGGCATGTAATCCGATGTAATAAGCATCACAATGTAATATCGTAGTCCTCACTCCCACGCAGGGCCATGAGTGTCAGATGCAAACACCAAATGCAGTGCATTTGCAAGTGGGGGAGCAAGTGGGTGTAAGCCTGTTTGGCCACCAGTATGTGAGTATTATACTGGTAAAGCAATGTAGAGGCTAACTGAGTGTAAGAAACTGTAACCAGAGGTTAGCATTGCTTAGCACTGTGCAAACCCCGACTACCGTCTCATGGCGCCTCTGTGCTTAACACCGAGCGCGCTGTGAGACGGTAGTAATTACATGCTGTTACACCAGAGTGCCTTCTGCCAGCGCAAGTAACTTTGCTTGCATATTTTATCTCCAGTGTTGAAAATTAAGTTGAAAAAGTAACTGAACTTTGTCAGTTACCTTGTCAACTTAAGTTTCAACATGGAGTTGCAAGGTCTTCATATTTGACTTTAATTAGAAAATCGGCTTGCAACGCACCTGTATTTGCGTCGCAACAGCAAGCCAATTTAGTATAAACAAGAAACTGAAACTGCCTCCCTTTTCACAGCTATTATTACTACAGAATAATATACAACATTACGTATGAACATCCATCCTTACAGAAATAGCAGCATTTGTTTTATTTACTCTAACTTAGTTCTGTAAAGAGTTTTGGCTGCCTACCATTGCTTTAAGTATCAGCTCACAAGACACTTTCTTTGCTCCGTCATCCCCAGTCCAATGGAACACACTTTTGATTTGTATATTTAGAAGTTGAAAAACTATGCAGCACCATTGCTAGGACATTCGCATTCTTTATTCTTTAAAATTTTTAATAATAACAATAACTGGTATACAAGCAGGCAAATCCCAGCATTCAGCCTAGTAGTACATAAACGTAGCAGCCTGCTCACTTAATCTCTTTATCATACTATGCCCTGCCCACTAGCACCTACCCAATCATTGCCTCCCTCCTGTTTGTGTATGACTATACACAGTTTTAATGGACACTGGCTACTTGAACTAAAGTTTATGTGACTAAGGCTAAATAAAGGGATTCCAAAAGTAGCAGGACTGTGGGGCAGTAATCCTTTGGATTAAAAAAAAGTTTGAAGTCCCTTGTTCATCTGCCTCCTGCTGACAGAGGAAGCATTGAGGCCGGAGTCATATATAGGCGATGGAAGCAGCAGGAGCGAACTGAGCAACCATGTGCTGTGAGCCCCCTCCTCTCAGCTACAACCATGGCTGAAAACACCGGCTTAGAAAACCATCACATCAAGAGCTTCAAGAATAAAGGCCAGAATGTTGAGGTAATAAGGCTGGGATGGGAAAATAGACAATGCTAAGCTGTGGCCACAAAGGTCTAAATAGGAGAGTGGTGGCCTGTGTGTTTGTATGAGAGAGCAAATGGTAAAGGAATGAATGAAGACTGTGTGTATGAATGTAAAAGTGCCAGCTTGTGCGTATTAGAGAGCGAACGGTAAAGTAATGCATGGAGATTGTGTGTATGATTTTAGAAGTGCCTGCGTGCATGTATGAGAGAGTGAACGGTAAAGGAATGAATGAAGACCGTGTATATGAATGTAAAAGTGCCTGCTTGTATGTATGTATGAGAGAATGAACGGTAAAGTAATGCATGGAGAGTGTGTGTATGATTTTAGAAGTGCCTGCGTGCGTGTATGAGAGAGGGAACGGTAAAGTAATGCATGGATAGTGTGTGTATGATTTTAGAAGTGCCTGTGTGCATGTATGAGAGAGCGAATGGTAAAGGAATGAATGAAGACTGTGTGTATGAATGCAAAAGTGCCTGCTTGTATGTATGAGAGAGCAAACGGTAAAGTAATGCATGGAGAGTGTGTGTATGATTTTAGAAGTGCCTGTGTGCGTGTACGAGAGAGCGAATGGTAAAGGAATGAATGAAGACTGTGTGTATGAATGTAAAAGTGCCTGCTTGTATGTATGAGAGAGCGAACGGTAAAGTAATGCATGGATAGTGTGTGTATGATTTTAGAAGTGCCTGTGTGCATGTATGAGAGAGCGAATGGTAAAGGAATGAATGAAGACTGTGTGTATGAATGCAAAAGTGCCTGCTTGTATGTATAAGAGAGCAAACGGTAAAGTGATGCATGGAGAGTGTGTGTATGATTTTAGAAGTGCCTGTGTGCGTGTACGAGAGAGCGAATGGTAAAGGAATGAATGAAGACTGTGTGTATGAATGTAAAAGTGCCTGCTTGTATGTATGAGAGAGTGAATGGTAAAGTAATGCATGGAGAGTGTGTGTATGATTTTAGAAGTGCCTGCGTGCGTGTATGAGAGAGCGAATGCTAAAGGAATGAATGAAGACTGTGTGTATGAATGTAAAAGTGCCTGCTTGTATGTATGAGAGCGCGAACGGTAAAGTAATGCATGGAGAGTGTGTGTATGATTTTAGAAGTGCCTGCGTGCGTGTATGAGAGAGCGAACGGTAAAGGAATGAATGAAGACTGTGTGTATGAATGTAAAAGTGCCTGCTTGTATGTATGAGAGAGCGAACGGTAAAGGGATGCATGGAGAGTGTGTGTGTGTATGAGGATAGAAAGAAAAATAGGGAAACACCTTTTTTATTTACAATTAACTTAAATAGATTAGATACTGTCCTATGGTTAGAATTATTGTGAAGTTTCCACAAATGACTTGCTCTTCCAGCTTTCTATTTATAAAAATATTGCTAGGTCTGATGGAATATTAGTTTATTTAAAATTTTATTACTAATTGCATTCTGTATTATTTGAGGTTTTACTAAGTGGTGGTTAACAGTTTTGACAAGATGGGATACATTTGACATTGATGGGATAAGCAATGAGTGTGTCTGTTTCCTAAATACTTGTTTTGGCTTCCAGTTCAAATTTCTGTTACAAGGAAGTGATTAAGAGTCAGTAAGGCATATAGATTGTTTAAATACTTGAAATTATGTTAAAATGGTCTGGCATATAGATGTTTAAAAAACAGCTTTTTGCATTTTGTATTTGCATGCCAGTAATGTACATCCTTTGCAGGTTAAAAAAAAACATATGAAAGGTCAAGCTATGTCCCTTTTCAGATTATTATTTTTTTCTGATTAAAAATGGTTGGTATATTATACTATATTATGTACCTGACTACATATACAGTATAAATTTTCAGATCTACATTTAGGAAGCATACTGGTCATATTGGCTAATAATTGAATGGGACAGCAGGGTCTTTGCCTGGTTTTAATATAGCAATTATTAATGATTCCTTACAAGAGAGCAGAATATAAGTACACATTGAGGCAAAAATGCATTCCTGTAGTATTAGAAGAAATGCCAATGTCTAGAGGGAGGGGCGGTCATTGCTGTCAAAATGAGAGATCAGAGCTTCATAGGTTAGTACTAAGCTAACTGCCCTTGCGAGCATTTTAAGCTTAGCTAATTATCCCTTATGAGACTTGAACCCTGCACCTTGTGTTTGTAAGGCAAACACCTTAACCATTAGGCCGCCCTCCCAACCCCTGGAAACTTCATGGTTTCAAAGTAAGAGGTTCTTAGTAAATCTTCAGCTACATACATTCTGACTTTACTGCTAAAAGTTTTATATCTGAGGGAGTAGTGAGTATACTGGAGTCGTAATGGACTTGTTGAAATAGCTAGATCCATCAACTCCATTGCTTTTGGACAGAATTGCATGGTTTCAGCTGTGGGGGAAGAGTCTGAAGGAGGCAGATTTGTTATTACTTATTAAGAACTTCACATTAAATATGTTAGTCTTAACTATGTACAACAAATAAATAAATATTACTCTCAAGATCAAGGAGCACCAAAGGTACCTGACATGGCTTTCATGCAAAGTTGGGAGCAAGAATCTGCCAATACATATTTAGCAAGCCCAGTCTGTGCAGTCCCTCAGGAAACCCCAACTTTTATGTAAAGGGACAAAGAACTTCACTTAGTGCCTAACAAGATAATAAAACAGGTAGAAAATTACCACGCTAAATAACACAAATTATATTATGATAATTATGAATGAAGTCAAATTGCAATATCTGTATTTTCCTCCACTTTTTTCTTCATCTCTCTTCAGAAACCTTTACCGTCATCATCATCATCATCAGCAGCAGCAGCATGTTACCAAAAGAAGAAAATAGATAGTTTAATTATGCATAGTGTTGGATTCCGGGTTTGCTATTCAGCTGGACAGGCTAGAAATGGTGTGGGAACTGTGATGAGGGAGAGGCTTCAGAATACAATGAGGGATGTCATCAGAAATAGTGACAGATTTATGGCAGACTCCAGTGTAATGACAGAGCAGTATTCATAATCAGCCTATACCCCACAGCAGGGTTGTGATAGAGGGGAAGACAGTACATTCAGACAGCAGTTGTAAGACCTACTACACAAAGCAGAACAGGTATTGGCATTGGCAGAATTGTTGACGGCAATCTATGACCTGAATGTACATATCTGGAGAGGCAGAGCAGGATAGGAGGACTCCCTGGGTACACATGGATGGGGCAACAGAAATAAAGGATAACCCATTCTAGACTTTTGTCTGGTAAATGAATTGATGGTAGGCAACACATGGTTCAGAAAGACAGTCACAAAATCACATACAAAAGTGGGTAACATGCAGCTCAAGTAGACTAGGGTGCGGGTCAGGTAAGTGTGCGATAGTGACGGAGTTTAGGTTTAGGGGCGGGTTAAGTGAGTTTTGGGGTTAGGGTGCGGGTAAGATAAGTGTGCGATAGTGACGGACCTTAGGGTAAGGGTTTGGGTTAAGGTTAGTGCATAGACAGTTATGTATGTAAGGTTTAGTCTAGGTTAGTAAGGTTTTTGGTGTGCTTGTGTTGTGTGTCTGTTTTTTGGGAAAGGTATTTGTTTTGTTGATTGTTGGGATTTTGGTTTGTCGGGCATGTGAAGTTTCGTGTTTTTGAACTTTTTTTTTTTGTTTTTTTCGTGTCTGTTATTTCATTGTCTGTGTTTTGGTGTGTCGGTGTTATCAGGTAGAGCTATATATATATATATATATATATATATATATATATATATATATATATATATATATATAATTTTGGTGGATGTATGTATCTCAACATTTGTTTGTTGTTTATGTATCTAGCTTTCAAGAATAATTTATTATCTGATAACAATATGCACATACTGCATTGAGGAAAACTGATGGGTCTTATTGTAACCAGAGTGATGGTCAGATGCAATAACTGGAATTATTACTTTTGTGACTAATTCTTATATGGATGAACCAGATAAATTTGCCATTTCTGCTTGTATTACTGCACTTCTGCTTATACTCAGTAGTTGGGCATGTTTCCACGCTTTGTCAGTCATGGGTGGAAATTAGGTGGTACTGAAGGCTTGTTTGGTGAAACGTTTTATTTAGATGCATGTATACCTGGACATACTAATGAGGATGTTGCTTGGGGAAATAATTAATTGTGTATCAGGGAAGTGCTTACGCATACATGGTCTGACTGCTGAAGTGACCGCTGGGCAAAATAGTTTATTGTGCCATTTTGGTGCTTGTGCATACACAATGCAGACAACTGGAGGGGTTACTGGGGAAACATAGAAATTAAGTCTGAAAATTACATATGGTTACATTACTTAGAACACAGCACAGAAATGTAGTTATACTGTAATATGCCAGCATATAAGACATCAGATACACCATTGACTAATTAATAGTGTAATGTAAAATAAGCAGACAAGAAATCACTTCTGCTTGTATTATTCTATTTGTGATTAGTAGTTACATGAGTGAGATAAAAGTTATCACTTGTTGACAACTGCCAGCATGGAACTACCATATATTTTGTGCATTTTTCCTGGCTTTGTCAGTCATGTGTGGAATTTAGGTGGGAGGAAGGGCTCAGTAATATGTAAGTGTTATACTATTTTACTGACTTACTCAGGTGTTCTCCTTACTGATAGTGAGTCTGTGTTACATAACAGCTGCACAAGGTAATATAATGAATGCCTAGTCAACAGGTTATGTGCAGCAATTATCACCTTTGTCTGAGCATGCATAACTTTGCAGTACTGAAAGGAAGGTCATTATCACATTAGCAATAAGTGCAGTTACAATACAGCAGTGAGTTATTATCACTTTTCTGGTAAAAGTCTTAGCTGCTGTCACTGTTACTCACATAAGTAGACGTCGTTATCACTTTGATGAATGCACAAGCCAGATTGCGTTTTTTCTCTATTTGTAGTCATTGCAAGCCACCCCCTCCATTCTTCATCAACTAGCTATCCTCCAAAACCTCTGATGTTTTTTCCTGTGTATATATATATATATATATATATATATATATATATATATATATATGTGCATATGTGTGTGTATATCGATATATATGTATGTACATAATGTACTGGCACATACACACATGAATATCACTATGGCAGTGGCCTCTCTTGGGAGATAGGGTGATGCATCTGCATACATTGTCTGTAGTTCATTTAGAGGGGATTTACACTGTGCATACATTGTCTGTAGTTCATTTAGAGGGGATTTACATGTGCCCTTTCTGTGCCCCCTTGTCAGGTACTGGCCAAGCCCTTATGCACCAAGGTCAGGAAGGTTCCTCTTCAGAGATTTATGCCAACGTCTGTTGTGTTGGTGGGTGCATCATGGGGGGCATACCCAGCCATCCATGGATCTTGTGATCGACCTGGATTGCAGTTGGGAACTTGGAGACTCTTCAGTTCAGTCCCATAGTGCTGCTGTCCTAGGTAGAAATGGCCTCAGGGCTGCCACTGTGATGCAGTGTTTCCCTCCGGAAAAGGACACATGCAAAAAGACAAAGCCTGGGGCAGTCTTAGTCTTTTCACATGTTGCCTGGGGCAGTCTTAGTCTTTTCACGTGTTGCCTGGGGCAGTCTTAGTCTTTTCACATGTTGCCTGGGGCAGTCTTAGTCTTTTCACGTGTTGCCTGGGCAGTCTTAGTCTTTTCACATGTTGCCTGGGGCAGTCTTCGTCTTTTCACATGTTGTCTGGGGCAGTCTTAGTCTTTTCACGTGTTGCCTGGGGCAGTCTTAGTCTTTTCACATGTTGCCTGGGGCAGTCTTAGTCTTTTCACATGTTGCCTGGGGCAGCCTTAGTCTTTTCACATGTTGCCTGGGGCAGTCTTCGTCTTTTCACGTTGTCTGGGGCAGTCTTAGTCTTTTCACGTGTTGCCTGGGACAGTCTTAGTCTTTTCACATGTTGCCTGGGGCAGTCTTAGTCTTTTCACGTGTTGCCTGGGGCAGTCTTAGTCTTTTCACATGTTGCCTGGGGCAGTCTTAGTCTTTTCACGTGTTGCCTGGGGCAGTCTTAGTCTTTTCACGTGTTGCCTGGGGCAGTCTTAGTCTTTTCACATGTTGCCTGGGGCAGTCTTCGTCTTTTCACATGTTGCCTGGGGCAGTCTTCGTCTTTTCACATGTTGCCTGGGGCAGTCTTAGTCTTTTCACATGTTGCCTGGGGCAGTCTTCGTCTTTTCACATGTTGTCTGGGGCAGTCTTAGTCTTTTCACGTGTTGCCTGGGGCAGTCTTAGTCTTTTCACATGTTGCCTGGGGCAGTCTTAGTCTTTTCACGTGTTGCCTGGGGCAGTCTTAGTCTTTTCACATGTTGCCTGGGGCAGTCTTAGTCTTTTCACGTGTTGCCTGGGGCAGTCTTAGTCTTTTCACGTGTTGCCTGGGGCAGTCTTAGTCTTTTCACATGTTGCCTGGGGCAGTCTTCGTCTTTTCACATGTTGCCTGGGGCAGTCTTAGTCTTTTCACATGTTGTCTTGGTTGAGCTCTCCACTCAGTTTCCCTCCCTTCAGGTGTAGTAAATGTATGTAGATCAGGGCAAGACCCTTTACATTAGCTCCCCCCTCTGAGTCCTTATGACCATTGCCGAAAGGACACATGTAAATGGAAAAGGCAGAGGTAAGGCAGAGTGCTGGCACTGCATGCAATTAGGAGTCATTGCTGCTACCAGCAGTCTGAGTGGGTAGCCAGCACAGGTATTGTATGTGTAAATGTATAGTATTGATAGTTCCAACAAGTAAAAGAATTGGGCCTGTATGTTGGACACATGTGCAGATATCAATGTTTGTTTCGGACTTAGGTTATGGAAATTATGATTTTTTTTCATATTTTGGTAAATAACTTTGCAAGGGAGCATCTGAATGTGCTAAGTAATACCTCAATTGAAGACAGTACTGATAGTTCTAACATGGTAAAAGAATGGTGCCTGAATGTTGTACTCATGTGCAGATATCATATCACTTAGGTTATAGAAATTATGATTTTTTTTTCATATTTTGGTAAATAACTTTACAAGGGAGCATCTGAATGTTCCAAGTAATACCTCATTGTGAAGACAGTATTGATAGTTCTAACATGGGAAAAAGAATAGTGCCTGTATGTTGTACTCGTGTGCAGATATCAAAGTTTGTTTTGGACTTAGGTTATGGAAATTATGATTTTGTTCATATTTTGGTAGATAACTTTGCAAGGGAGCATCTGAATGTGCCAAGTAATACCTCATTTTGAAGACAGTATTGCTGGTTCTAACATGGTAAAAGAATTGTGCCTGTATGTTGGACACATGTGCAGATATGAAAGTTTGTTTGGAATTAAGTTATGGGAATTATTATTTTTTTCATATTTTTGGTAAATAACTTTGCAAGGGAGCATGTCAGTGTGGCAAGTAATACCTCATTTTGAAGACAGTGTTACTCCTTACAACATGGTAAAAGAACTGTGTCTGTGCACTCTACACATGTAGAGATATCACAGTTTGTTTACTCTTGTATGATTATTAAAATTATACATTTACAATACTTTTCATTATTATGCCCATATCTTTGCAAGGGAGCATGGTGATCACACAAATGATGCATCATTTTGAAGCTGACATTCAGATGCATAACTTCTACACTGATATGTAGGCTCTGTCTGTTACAGATGATGAGATATTATGCTTTGTTTATTTATCAATTATGAAAAATAATATATTAATCATATTTCTGTGAATATCTCAAGAAAGGAACATCGCACAGTAATGGTTAAGGTATAATTTTAAAGCTGACATTAATACTAACAAATTACATTCAAATTGTATGGGTCTGCATGGTACATTGACCAAGATATTATTCTTTGTTTTTCCAAAAAGGTAAATAAATATGCACAATATCAGCATTCCTTGCCAAATATTTAATAATGACTTATACACTATCAACATTTACACTGTTGGAAAGGTCAGTGTCTGCTGAACAACTTTTGCGTTTACATTTTTAGTCTAGCTCTTATAGTTAAAGAGTTATGAACATTTGTTTTCTGTATGGTATTACAAATGGATTTTCTGAAAATGAGCTCAGGCTGCACTGTTGTTCCTATGGTGGAATTAAGCAGGCAACTTTTCCGGAGTGAATGAGTTAACTGAAATCTGTCTTAAGGCTCCTGAAAGCACACCAGCACTACCAGACTACAACCCATACCACACATTTCAGCCACTGAACATGGACTGACAGACATGGAGGGGCTGTATCCATATTCATCAGGGATACCTACACCTCCAGGTTAGTGGGGCAGCATGATACCTCTGTGATCATCAATGTGCAGCTAACATCAGCCACAACTCCAATGTGGAATGTGGCTTGCCACGGATCACCCTCCATGACCCAGGACCTCCACTCCACCTACCTGGAGACAGTAGAGGACACGACAGTCCTAACACACACCCTGGCATTGGTCTGTGTCAACTACCATACCATTAACTGGGAAACGTACTCTGGTACTCACTTCCAGGACCAGCGCTTCCTGGAATGTATCACCTCATATGCCCATTATCAGGTGGTAACCTTCCTAACGTGGGGTGGAAACTACTAGATGTGGTCATCACCAACATGGGCAACAGGTGCACCACAGTGGAGGTTAACCGGATACTGTTTAGATCTGACCATGAACTATTCACTGTTTCAACACCTTAGCATCTCCCCCACCCACGAATACCACAGTGTATACCTTTCCTACAGCTAAATTTACACAACTAGTGACAGGGGTGGGGGGTTTCACAGCCCCCACGCTAAGGGGAAACAATGCTCAAGATAAAGACAGATTTACTAAAGCAGTCTATAAGCACCCACACGGATGTATGGATCGTGCCATCGCTGGTAAACCAAGACTCACTCCTCCTAGACAAGGACACCGGTCTGGTGGACCTCTTCAATAAACAGGTTATACTACAGATGTAGGACAGTGTTCCAGACACACAGCAAATCCTTTGAAGGGCAGACATCCGTGACCACTATTAGTATGATACGTAGGTCCCTCATGACATCATCCAAGACTAACATCAGCAGGAGAACATGCAAGGATTCAAAAGATAACCACAAAGCCTTCTTTGGCTATGTCAAGGATCTACGTGGTAACACACAGATTTGCACTGTGCCGGTGAAATTTAACACAAATTATGCTGACCCTACTGATATCGCCATCATCCTTGCAGATACATTTGGTGCATACATCACCCCCTAAAGAGCCCACAACACTACCCGAAAGGTACAGTATTTCAACCATCAGAGACACACAGGTGGAAATGGCCCTCTCTAACAGCAGAACACAGCGTCAATGGAGGCAGATGTTGACCCAGACTGCATCTTGCAAACTGTACAAGACAACCTGCCCCCTACCTAATTAAGCATTCCTACCTCAGCCTCTCCTCAGGCTACATGCACATACAATGGCAACGGTTATTCTACTCCATCATGGTGAAATCACAACTGACCATGATAACTACCATCCCATAAGCCTGACAAGCCTGGTCTGCAGTGGTATGGTTCGCATCCTCATGGCACTCATTGACAATGACATTGGTAACCTTCGAACACGTGACCCAACCCAGGTCAGCTTGGTTGAGTGCAGTTCATGCCTACTGAACCTGTTTGACATCTTACATACAGCCACCAAGACATTAGATGACAGGGGAGGTGGTTCACACATACTACCTGGATCTCACCAAGGCTTTTGACACCATGCCCCACTCAGGTATTATTGATAAACACACCAGGCTGTACATTCACCCATACATCACAGGTTGGGTTGCCAACGGGCTTACACACAGAACCCACATGGTATGACTAGCAGACTCCAGGTCCAACTCTTGAACAGTCACGATTGGTGTCCCACAGAACTCAGTCCTGAGAGCCCTACTGTTTGGCATATACATCTCAGATGTACAGGCAAACACAGGTGGACTACAGCAGACCATGTTTGGTAATGACTGCAAACTGGGAGCCATGACTGATAGTCCATCTTACACGGACATCCCTCAAGGGACCTCATGGAGAACGTCACAGGATGCCAATGACATGGCCTCCAGCCAAGTGCCACTAACTGCATGGTCATTTCATTGTGGAATTGGCACCCACATATTAACACATGAGTGGCAGCCACTTTAATACAGATGAGGTAATGGGGTATCTGGGGACTAAGGTAGATAGTGATCTCCCCTGTGACAATCATATCTCCACAGTAGTTAGGACATCCTTCTATGTAGGTCATCTGACTACTAAAGGATTCCCATCTAGACATAATGGGGTTATAGTGACACTTTATTCATCACTCATCACTCATCAGTCCCATCATAGGGTATAATAATCCATGTGGGATGTACCTCAGAGGATGCGTCCAACAGCTGGGGGGTCCACGAGTGTACCTCACCAAGGGGAATACTGGCCTCCAACATATGGCCTATGCACCAGGACTGAATAAACTCCTGCTTTACTCAGTGGCATCTCGTTTACCCAGAGATGATCTCCACTGACCAACACAGCCACGTTGAACTCAGGCTTGATGGATATGCTCTACGTATGGGAATCCATGTCACAGTGGGCCACACACTGTAGTGAGCTGACCTTGCCACAACAATAACTCAAAGATGCTGGAGGGACAGATTCATGTCACAGACACTCCCCATACTTTGGAACAACATCCCTAACTACGTTATACAGAGCCCCTCACTAACACTCTGCAAGAGAAACCTTGTAGGGTGGACGGGGAGCAGTAGATGCACCCCAGGGATCCTGCCTTTGGCTCTACCCCACAGAGGGACGGTTAATGAATCAATGGTGTGGCAAAAGCTGACACATTTTGACTGGCCTTATGAATGGCCTCTGGCAGTTGGCTCAGGGTGTTCATGGTCTGAGTACCTCTGTGCCTGTGGGGCCCTTGGCAATGGTGGTGGGCTGTGAGGGCCTTCACCATTCTGTCCCTGCTGCAGCTGTTTCCACAGGACCATATTGTGTAGCATGGCACACACTATGAAGATGTGGGCACATATGCCTGGAGAGTACTGCAGGGCTCCACCAGATATGTCCAAGCAACGAAACCATGATTTCAGCATCTCAAACACACGCTCTATGATGATTCTGGTTTGTGCATGTGCCTCATTATGGTGTTCCTGCATGGGTGTGTGTGCATTTCTGATGGGAGTCATCATCCACGGTTCCAGTGCATAGCCAGCATCCCCCACCATGTGGCCATTTGGGATGCCCCCCCTGGTAAATAACTGATATAGCTGTGAGGCATGCCAGATGTGGGAGTCATGATAGCTTCCCGGGCTGCCAGCACACACATCCATGATAATGCCCTGGGCATTGCACATGTCCTGGCAGTTGATGGAGGGATATCCCTTGCGGTTTATGTAGCGCCTACCCTGCTGTCTGGGTGGTGACTTGATGTATATGTGCATGCAGTCTATTGCACCCAGTACCTCCGGGTATTCTGCCACATGGTGGAAGAGGCGCATATTGCTGGTCAACTCCTCCTGCGTTCGGGGGAGGTATATGTGCTCATTGGCATGTGGCAATATGGCATCCAGGAACTAGTGTAGTACCCTGGATGCTGATGCCTGTGAGATACCCATGATATCCCCAGTTGGTCTTTGAAAGGTACCTGTAGCTAGTATTCTCAGGCTTACACATACCTTCGTATCCACTGGGATGGGTTCCCATCTGTTTGTTCTGGCTCTGAGGCATGGCTGGCACAGCTCCACAAGTTGCTGTAGGATGTCCCTGTCAACCCTGTAATGCTCTACTATCTCCAGATCATGTAGCCCTTGGTAGGTTACCCTGGGTCTGAACACTCTCATCCTCCTCTGGTGCCTGAGGTGGTCATGTGCATCATCCTCCACACCACCTTCAGTCTCCAACACATGCTGGTGGATCAAAGCTATGGCTGCCCCTAACATGTACATAATAAACGTTCCCCATCTGTATACGCCACTGGTGCAGAGTGTATGGGAATACACAAATGTGTGTGCAGTGCTTTCACACTTTATAATATGGTGCTATGGATGCTGCTGATGTAAGTGGGTGTGTATGAACTATTCCAGCTGCTGCGTCTCTTAATTATGGGTTTTGCAATGAGTACTGCAAGTGTGGGGCCTTTACTGTGGAGATCTACTTGCCTGCCTTGATAAATCTGTTGCCCTTTAATTCACTTTTAGACCTGGATCCCCTCCCATTATCAGGCATTCATCTACCTGCCGTCTTTCTTGTTTTGTACTTTCCCTACCCAGTCATGGCAAAATGTGCCTTGTAGCTGATATACTGCATATCGCCTTTGTTCTGCTTTGACACTTTGCTGTTTTCTTTGCAGTACAGACCGTCCCCTTCCGTGTTCTGCAGGTAGCTGCTTGCAGCCTTGTTAGCTGTTGTCAATGGCCCACTGTAGGCTCCTAGGCGTTAATTAGACATTTGTACTCCAATTTCACTGCTGCAGCATTTCCTTATTTCTTTCCTATATCCTTCCTGTTTCAGCTTCACTGCACGATGCGCATACCCATTTAACGGGTTTACCCACGTTTTCATCTTCGTTCACATGCATACTCAGTTACCTTGTGTACTCTCAGTTAAGTATAGCTATGGGCAATTCGACACACCCCTATCCTGCAGCTTTGCCTAGCTAGGGGCAGACCAGTTTAGCAATGATCCAATGTGCTTACAGCAATGGTGACATGCCACTCTCTTGATGTCATCTTTATCTCAAGGGCTCACCTCGGTGTTATAACGCTGTGCTGTGAGGTGCATCCTTACACCAGCAGGGAATCTGCGATTCACTATTACTCCTCTCATTTGCATGGCATTGCCTACTAATACCTAGCTACTGCGTATAACACTGTCACTGCCCCTTAGCAACCCTTGAGCCATGAGTATGGTGTAGCATGCCTTCCATTGACTATTATGGGGAAATCATGATATGTGTTTCATTGCAGTTTTATTCTATATTTTTATATATTCCTTGCAATCCCCTTTGAGCACCGCTGCCCTGTGCTTCCACATCGTGATAGTGCGACTGTATATATTAAATGTTAATTTTATGTTTTGTACATTTTTTATGCCACTGGCTATATATTTAGCCACTGGCATATATTAACATTATAATACATGTGTTTGGTCGGCTGTCATGCCTCCGATTTTACTTTTGCAAAAATGTAAATCGTTTTCTACGGTTTACATTTCTGCATGCTTACACTACGCCTGCACCACTTCCTGAATCACTACATGCCTTCATTTTCATGCTACACTGCTGTACATGGGGTAATTAGCATACAAGGCTCAGGTATTGTGCGGGCGTAGCGTATGCAGGTAGTGCACATGGAAACAGCTCGCACCTGAATCGCTCGGCGGCTATTTTTGGTGTTAGAATGCCAACGCTATTCCTGCACCTGGCGCAAGCTTCATAAATGCTGGGGAATGTCTTTCTTTTGACAGAAGTTGAATCAACTTGCTTAATTTATGCATGGAATCTACTTCCTCATTGGAATCTCTCAAAATGTTCGGCGTATTCTCAAAGGAGTTGTTAGCCATAGCGGACCACGTTAACACAAAAACTGCTTATCCTAAACATAGATTTTGCTTTAAAGTGATTGATCAAGTTAGACAGGATGTGAGGGGGGGGGCCCGTCTGGCCTGTTAGTAGAGACAATGGAGCTTTTATGGCAAATAAAGCTTAATGCATATACATATCCAGGGCTGAATGAGAAATGTTCCTTAATGTGCTTATTGAAATTTAAAAGCCTGGATAGATAATTTTATTATCATGCCTTTGTTGTTTAAATATGTTAGATAATTACTGATAGCTGTGAGATGAAGCATGGGAGCTTGTTTAGGGAGTTGAAATTCATGGTTTTGGTATTTTGCATTTGTAGCTGTCATTTATCCACATGTAACTGATTTTATGATTTCATTTTTAAATATTTTAAATATTTTAAATATTTAATAGGAAGGTTTTATTATTATTTTTGTGGGTTTTATGTTATTTGAAGTGTACTCATTAGTTCAATTATGGTTTTGTTTATATTTTTACTGAAATACGGTTGTTGCTAAATGTCTACCTTGTTTAGAGCAAGTCAGATTTCTTATATTAATGCACAATGGTTTATAGAGTTTTTAGAAGCTTATCCCTTTAAGAATGATTAATGTCATTAACAGCATTTGGCGGGGTATTTATATATTGTTTTTGAAAATTAACTGACAATGTTTTGCTTGCTTGTTATCTGATGAAGTTTAACCATTTGGTTTAGATGAAAAACGTGTTTTATTCAACGTTTAAATAAACAGAGCGTTCCTCAAGAGTCACGGCTTTAGCGGCTTTTTCAGAAGGTTGTGTTTATCTCTGTTCGTAGCAGTTTTTGAATTACACGTAATGGATAACGACAACAATTAAGAGTTATAAGCATCATTTACCTCAGAAAATGTGTATGAATTCATATGTTCTGAGTCTGTCAATGTGTCAGGTTAATAGCACCAATAATTTAAATGTGTCCCTGATGTTGTTATGCCATGTCCCTGATTCAGTTTGCATATTTCCCCAATCGTATGAGAGGTCTGATAGGGACAGAAAGCACATATTCCACTGACAACCTTAGAAAGATGATAGAATATTAGGTATGCAGTAGCATGACTCGGCTGAAGGATGTGGGTTCTAAAACCCACTTGTTTGTATTGAAGAGTGTCAGTTGCCATGTATTACCCAGACGGGTGTAGATTGTAAGAGGAATGCACCAATAATATGAATCAAACTCTTGACAGGCCGCGGATTCCGTACAGTCGAATGGCATGCTGTCACCTAATGGGCAGCCATTCCTGATACTGTAGGCATGTAATCCGATGTAATAGGCATCACAATGTAATATCATAGTCCTCACTCCCACGCAGGGGCATGAGTGTCAGATGCAAACACCAAATGCAGTGCATTTGCAAGTGGGGGAGCAAGTGGGTGTAAGCCTGTTTGGCCACCAGTATGTGAGTATTACACTGGTAAAGCAATGTAGAGGCTATCTGAGTGTAAGAAACTGTAACCAGAAGTTAGTATTGCTTAGCACTGTGCAAACCCCGACTACCATCTCATGGCACCTCTGTGCTTAACACCGAGCACGCTGTGAGACGGTAGTAATTACATGCTGTTACACCTGAATGCCTTCTGCCAGCGCAAGTAACTTTGCATGCATATTTTATCTCCAGTGTTGAAAATTAAGTTGAAAAAGTAACTGAACTTTGTCAGTTACCTTGTCAACTTAAGTTTCAACATGGAGCTGCAAGGTCTTCATATTTGACTTTAATTAGAAAATTGGCTTGCAACGCACCTGTATTTGCATCTCAACAGCAAGCCGATTTAGTATAAACAAGAAACTGAAACTGCCTCCCTTTTCACAGCCATTATTACTACAGAATAATATACAACATTACTTATGAACATCCGTCCTTACAGAAATAGCAACATTTGTTTTATTTACTCTAACATGTGGGGGGATACACCTCAGACGGGGAAGGGTGCTCGGCATTCACAAGCCCATGAGTCCCCAGATGGAAACAGTGGGACGGAGGTCCCCAGCCATGGGCAGCCACCACTGCACCAAAACAGCTGCAAAGGTGGCAGTGCTGGGGGCTGTCTAAGAGGGGCAGTCTCACCCTGTAAATGTGACACTCTGTCCTTGAGCTGGCGTATCTGGCCTAGAAACCCCTTATTCAGCCCTCTATGCATCACGTCCGGGACTGTACGACAGCGGACATGTCCCTGTCTGGACCTACTCCCAGGGGGGAGTATATATATATATATATATATATATATATATATATATATATATATATATATATATACACATACACATGTCTGAATGCCCTTTGTGACACAGAAGGGTTCCAAAAGAACTGACGTGTACACAAAACAGAGGCATCTCTTGTGTTATAACATTTAAATAATAAGCAGTTCACCAGAGAAGGGATGGTTGTTGTGTATGTGGAGTTTGGGGTGGGGAATGATGGCTAATGTAATCTACCCCGGGGATTGTGGAGTTAGGGTAGGGGAATGATGGGTATGGACCCCAGCGACCACTTCTGTGTCACTGCTCGACAGTGGCACAGGAAAATAACATACCCAACTGTAGTCGTGCTTGACTGTGTATTCTTTACCATTCCTAACTATGTAATACTTTGTAGACACCAGTCACCACAGTGGTGTGCTAAAAGACATTACACATGTGTATGCCTGGCTACAGGGTAGTCACACACACAAACACTCACACACTTGGCCAGTATTGTGCATATACGTCTTGCCTATGGAAAGGTAACTAGTACAGTGGTATGCAGTTGGGGTGTTTTCCACAGAACACATACAATTACACTTACTGATTCCATGTCTGAGCTGGGTGACATCACAGGACCGATTACTTGCAGTGGGGAGGGGGGAAGAGAGAGGTTTAGCAGTTGACAAGGATAAAGGCCAGTGCAAAAGGAGGTATCTCTTTGGAATGCAGCAAAACCCGCTGCCATGACAGGATGCAGACACAAACAGACACACACCACCACACTCAGCTTATGCTGACACACACACTCAGGCATTTGCTGAGACACACACACACATGCACACACACAAATACATGCACACAGTTGCCAGTGGTGGGATAAGAACTCCTGCCAATTTAAGGATCACTATTACAGTATTACACAGTTACGAGACATGCCACAGAGATTACACATCCCAAGACAGTCAGACTGCCCTTCTACAATTGAGGACAACAACAGGGTGACTGACAGTCATGAAGTACATAGCTGTAGACCTGTGTGTTTAAAGTAGGTGTCCATTACAACCTGTATGCACAAACAAGACAAATCATCCGCAGGTAGGCCTGAGAGATATAGTTGTAGCACAACAGGAACCAGAACTGGAGTATGGCCATCTGCAGAATGGACAACTACTATCACTATACCAGGTTACAGTGGGCATGCTCATACACTTAGTAGTACAGGGCCATTTGGGATGCACTATGACTACAACTACAGAAGGTTATACTGGGCATGCTCATACACTTAGTAACAAAGGGCTTGTTGGATGCACTGACTCAGATTACACAAGGTGGCAGTGGGTAAGCTCATACACCTAGTAGCACAGGGCTGTTTGGGATGCACTCCAATTCTAACCACTGAAGACCACAGTGTGCATGCCCAAACACTTACATGCACAGAACACGTTGTAATGGACTCTTATTGTAAACACACATGTTTACAGTTAGGTACATGTTACCTGCCAATATATATGCACATCATATTGGTTTACTACCTGATACCTGTATGTGGCCTGTAAATGATATATCTGTGTCTGTGCTATGTGATACACATGCATACATTTACATGAAGTACTGACATATATATATATATATATATATATATATATATATATATAGATATATATAGATATATATATATATGTTACGTATGCACATTCATGCATGTGTGGACATGACAGAATAGGTTACCTGAGTCACACAGGCAGATGCTACCTACACACCTTGCTGCCCAGAAAGGCATACGTTGATAGCAGGTTGTGGACAGTGGCATTATACGTGGCCCAGAGGCACGTGCAAGCATAATGTGTGAGCTGCTTTGTGTAATGGTACTGAGGTGCAGTAGTCAAGATGACCTCTCCCGGCTGTGTCAGTAGTTGTCATTATTAGCAGGACTGCTACCCTAAGTATATCTCACATTGGTCATATACACAAGTTCTGTCACTGTCCATCACCTTACATGGGGCATTTGCTACCAAGCACATTAATGCCATGCACAGTGATGTCATGGTATGGGTGGCAACTGCTAGACCAAAACAATGAGCCAATGTCCTGCTGTTATTATGAGGTTGTCCAGTGTCTGTCATTCCGGGCTGTCATGACCGAATGATGAGCCTTTAACACAGAGCACATGCATCCATGTTACACATGTGTGTGGATAATACCTAGGTTGCATTTACCCATATAGCCGCATTCCAAAACAAATGTCCTACACACAGATGTAACACCCTGACACCTACATGACAACTGCATTGGATGCTTATGCTAACCCATGCTAGATGTGTGGCTTTAGTAATCCATTTGCTCAATGTAGAATCTACAATGGGGAATACTGACATCTGTGCAGTGAGGAACACCTGGCTGAAGGCTCTGTAGTGCACAATTGTGACAACGAAGAACAAAAGGAAGATGAAGTTCCAACACCAGAATGTAATTTATTAACCAACAGCGATAAAATGAATTGACCTAGGTTTCATCCCACAATGGAATTCTTCATGCTGTTGGTTAATAAATTACATTCTGGTGTTGGAACTTCATCTTCCTTTTGTTCTCTGTAGTGCACAATTGCACAATCACCATATAACTCAGATCCAGAAATGTGGGCCATAACAGTGGTATGGACCATTCCACGTGGTAGTGTACGCATATTCGTAAAGGCTACTTACATGTAAAGACCACTACTCCGACATAACGCATCACAGATGAGTAGGTACAGGTGACAGTGGCAAATGCTGCATTCTAGGTTGTATCCTCATATACATCCACCACCATGTTTCCAGACTACCAACACACATCCATATGTGGTATGACATAGTATGGTAGACCACCAAATGACCCTTGATTGGTGGACTGTACCTAGGCCTACATCAAGTGTGCAAAGTACCCATGTACAGACACAGCTGCATAATGTGTTATGCAATACAATAATACCACTGTTTGTAACCAGCTCAGTTGTACACATACCAGGGTCCCTCGGATGTTGTCAGTATTAACACTGTCGACTGTTGCTGTACACCAGTAAACAACACCCTAATGGCTGGATATGACCTAACCGTACCTGCCCTGGATATGTATATCCCACACTCATACAACATAAATTACCTTACCATAGCTTATGTTTACCTTTCTACATACAGGTGGCTACAGTCATTATACACATGCACATGGCAGATAGCATGCTAACAGTACATAAGGTTCGATATCTATGTTGACAGAGGTAATATCCCCTCTCTACTGGTCACCCATGACTCCTATCATACAACACCCCATGTGGCATGTATGTTTTTAGACATGTCCATCTAATGCAATGCCTACAAACATACTCAAATAACAGGACCATAGGACTTACACAAGGCCTGTATTGACAGACTCAGGGAAATCCAGCTCTGCTCTGTATGTTCCTCAGTAGTCACAGGTGATATGTTCATGACATGTACAGCCATGTGTGGCCACAGCTCCTACATATACCCCATGTCAGCAATTGCAAGCCATGCATGCTGTGTGTTGTCTGGACATAAGCCTTAGTACCACAATAGCCAGTACATGCTGGGGTAAGATGTTTACAAGCCACAGACCTCGCACATGCTTGAATGAGTGTACTGCCTAGCTCTAACAGAGCACATTGCTGGCACTTTTCCAGTACACATGAGGTGTGTGTGGCAAATATGATGTGCTCACTGTTGACCATTACAGTGCCCTGGGTTCACCATGGCACTGTCAAAGTAACAGTTCGTAGGAGCATGACATGGAATAATGCTGTGTGTGTCACGCTGATATGTGCTGTTGTAATATATGTACACATGGCTACTCAGTGAAAATGGTGGTGCCCTACCAGTACATGAATACAACATCCATTATGGTGTAATGTTCGGATATGTTTCACACATGGCGTGGGGAAGGTATGGAATGTATCCTGTTGACCTGCTAGTGCACATACTGATGTAGACCGCATATGTGTACATGTATTGCTTTTTGTGTAGATTCCATGTGTGTGCAGTGTCTGATGTCTGAAGGTGACTGTTGTCTTAGTACATCATGCTGTTGCAATACAGCCTCAACATTGCCAACTGTATATGGTGATATGCTCTAAGTACAGTAAGCCGTACATGAGGTATGGACAGATGTTTGGACATGACTACTAAGTGGTGGGGCTTCCTTGCAGATGAATGGTTACTGCGGACAGCTCACTGGTGTGTTACAACCAGTCCTACAATAACCTGTGTACCTGCTGAGGTCAGGTTTTGTTAATTGAAGTGGAAGACAGACAATGTAGAATGGTATAAGGGTGACACTGAAGGCAAACCTCATGACACCTGTAACAGTAATACCTCCCTTGTGCATATATTGTGCATATATCAGCACAGTTGTCAAAGGAAAGAGTCAGTAAGCATTGTACTGGATGCAATAGTGCTGTACTTCTGTGGTACCTATCATGAGATAGGCTGGTGTCTGATTCACAGTACTGGCACGTGTGGGTGTGTGTCCATATATGTCACATATGGTTGGGAATACATCCCACATGTTATCACTCTTCTGAACACTGTTGTCGACACCAGTACAAAGTGAAGTGTAGAAAGAAAGGCATAGGCAGGTGGTTAAACCTCACACATGTAAAGTGTCTGTATGTGTGTAACATAGGTGTATATCTTTGTGAGTGCCAGTGTGTGTGTGTGTGTGTGTGGGGGGGGGGGGCTGTCCATGTGTATGGCTGTCCTGTTCCTGGAGTGAGGCTGTATTTTGCCATAGTGAAATGTTAATGCCCGCTCCTCCATCCACTCAAAGCAATCTAGAATTCCTGTTGATATCATCAACCGTAAATGGGCATACTAACTGCCTGTTAACATGTACTCCCTGGGGTGTGACCTGTTGTTACATAGCCTACTGATGGACCCCCCACCCCACATACACTCACTGCACTGTAGTATCCCTGTTGATGTCCTCAATCTTAGGCCATTCCAACTACCTGTGCATGTGTAATCTGTGTGGCGCATCTTGTAAATGCGTAGTACTATAATGATGATATGCACATAGGCAGGGGTTCTCCTCTGAACACTGGCAACTGTGTGTGTGTGTCAGAGTGTGTGTTACTGTGTCTGTGAATACCTGAGTGTGTGGGTATGTCTGTGTTTGCATACTGTCATGGCAGTGGGTATTACCACTTCCCAGTGAGAAGCCACTATTTCCACTGGCCTTTACCCTTGTCTTCTGGCATACCACTCTTTTACCCACTCCGTGCTGTGACATCTCTGAACACAGTAGCTTACTACACAGCTATCATGTTCTTGGATCATTAGAACAGTAAACATAATTGAAACATGGAAGAATATAACTGTGATGTGGAAGCTACAACGTGCATACAGGTATTGTCATACTGACCTGTGGGTAGTCAACATATACATATGGGACTCCCGCGAACACCAACATCCCCTGGATGCAACTACACCTGAAAGAGGAAGGCAGAACATCAGGATCAACATGCTGTTAGTTTTTACACATGATACATACTGTCAAACGTACAAAATGCACTCTACACCTGTAATACATGGTATATCTGCTGCCTGTCAATACTACTCAACAATATTAATCTACAATTGTCTACCTAGTATGTTCACTCTGTGCATCACACCATATGAACATGTCCCTGCACTGATGGTGTGGATGACAGGGATGCGGCGCAGGTATCATCATATGCACAGGGTGATAATGTTTGCCAGAGGCCTAGGCTGTGCCATTGGATGACATCATGCATGTGTGTTAGGGCCTGTGATATCATTGGGCGTGTGTGGATGTTATGCGTGTGTGTGTTGAGGTGCCTTACATTTGTTTCCAGTGTGTGTGTGCATGCATGCACACAGGTCTGGCATGTGGCTGGCCTACAAAGGGGTAATATTGACAGCTGCAGACTATACAAGGCAGGTTTCACAGCTCACGATGTCTGGCCACGGCCACATGACTTGCGCCTGCCATGGGTTGCAAGCGCACTACCAGGCAGAGTCCAGATTGGGAACTGTCTGATGACACATGTCCACTGGATTTGTGTTCCTGTTGGGACCATCTAGGACCACGTGCTCGTGGCCTGCTGTGTGCTGGTGTGGACTGCATAGCACCAGCTGCACTGCTGCTGCTACCACCACTATGAGAGCGGGCATGTGCAGTAGCATGTTCACGTAGACCTTCAACAGGTGATGTAGCTGACCTACGTCCACATGCCTGACGCCTCACTCCCACCATATGTTCCAGCACAGGCATTCCACGCTCAAGGATTGATATGCCACGGTCAAGGACTCCCATCATGTCACCCAATCGTCTATCCAACACATCTGCGAGATGATGGTGAGCATTTGAAAGTGCCTGGATGTTGTCAGTTAGTGAATGGACAGCAGCCCTCTGATGCCTCAGACCTTCTCTGTTGTGCTGTTAGCACGTGCCTGCCCTCCATTACAGCCCAAAACATGCATCTGGTGACTCCAGCTGATGTGTTTGGACTCACAGGGGCATGTTGTCCAGTGGTCCTCCTATGAGCAGCACCGGGCACATGCCTGTGTGGGACATCACCAGTCTGTTGGCACACCTTCCATAGTCACCACACTTCCCTGTTCCACCAACTGTCCTTCCTCTATGTCTGGTGGTGATGGGGTGTGTGTAGGCAGGGGAACTGTGTGCGAGGATGAGGGGGAGACAGGTGGAATGACAACCAATGGCACAGATTCAGCCCCTGACAACCCTGCCTGTGCTGCAATCATACTATCATCATCACTGCTAGAGTTTGTGGAGACACTAATATCAGGTGGACCGCAGGAAGGCAATGCATCTACATCAACACCTGTGAGGGGAAGACAAGAACTGTACATTACAAGTTATACCAGACACACACAAACATACACACGCACACAGACACACACACACACACACACACACACACACACACACACACACACACACACACACACACACAGACAGACACACACACAGACAGACACACACAGACACACACAGACACACATACACAGACAGACACACACAGACACACACTGACACACAATGACACACACTGACACACATGCTACATGCAGGTGATATGGCAGATGGCAATCAGCTTTGACAATTATAGTTTCAGTGTAGGTAATTATAGTGGTACTTATCATACATCCCTGAGTTGCACATGCACCATTTGTGTTAGTAGCCTATGCCCCATACCTGCAACACAATGCATGCACTTTACACCATTGCACTGCATTGCCATGGTGTGTGCAACATACACCACATACACCACATGTTAACATACCACCGCTGACCTTTGTACATCTGCCACTGATGCTCTGTGTTGGCCACCACCCCTATGTGTGAGGACATAAGCTGTAGGGTATGTTGACTGCATACTATGTTTGCCTGAGCCCTAGCTTGCATATCTCCCCCAAAGCAGTGCATGTCTGTTCAACATTATTCCGCCTACCCCTGAGCTGAGTGTAGACATTGTGCATGTGGCTGTACACACATGTTTGACATGGCTGTCCCTACTTTGCAATGGTGCCACAGACCAGCACATGTTTACAGTACACCGGCCTGCTGTGTGATGTATGACCTTGCCAATCATGTGTAGTATGACATGTCTTATGCTGATGTGTTGAATGACATGCATACATGTGTAACACAATGGTGTCCTTTCCAATCTACAGTACAGTAATGGTGTCCCAATGCAGGGACATGTTATACTAACATGGGTCTTCAGCTGATGCAATGTTGTCTGTCCACCCTACAAATATGTAGGGACATACTGCACATTGAGCTGATGTGCATAGCCATTGCAGGGCATCATGTGGCTACAGAATTTCTATACAGTGTGAGCTACTGACATAGTTCATAGCCATGGCTATGTTCACATACAATACATATCTAATGTGGAATGTTACTCACGTCACCGAGGTGTATACACAATAATGTGGAATGTGTGACACAGGTCACAGAAGGGTATACGGCTGACACCCCTGCACATCTGCAACCATATTACTGATACCTGGCAACTATGCCCACACATGGCTAACTTACACATACTCTATGTCCCACATGCCATCTGTGTACCTCACACGCATGAGGAGCAGGCATGACAGTGATGTCTGACACCAGCAAGGTGAATGTACTGCATTTGTGGCTTGATGTGGATGCATGTGTATGTGTGCAACACATGTATGTAGTTTGATACTGTATAGGTGAATGCTTCCATGTCGTGACACACTCCAGATGTTCAAGACATGTTATGTGGTGATTACATGTTATGCCTACAGAAGCTGTCCACAGGCCTGTATGATGTTTAGTGTTTCACATCTGCAATATCACCATTACACAAAGGCCATAGCTGTATTGTGTCAAGCCAATGTACAACAGGGTGTACACACATGTACATCATTTCTACTGTGTGTGTTGCTTCATGTCTCTGGCCATCCTCCATGGCCATGTATACACATGTTCAGTCCAATGGTTGTGATGGCCATCTTATTTCACATCTCAGCGTTATCCCATATGACATACACCCATAGATGTCATATGCCCCACTGAGGACAGGGTTATGCGGATAAAGGGTGGTATGTATGGGATGTGAGACATGTTTTGCAGGATAGTTAAACAGTGTTGCAGTCAGCCCACTACATGTCATGGACATGTCTGATAGCACATGACATTGTGTGACATTCATAGCAAGGGTGTATCCTGTGGGCCAGGCATACTCCAGCTCCAACACATTTAGTGTGTGTGCACACATATGCTCTCTGTACAGTACTGTTCGTATTCCCAACATGTGTAATGCTGATATGTAGTACCTGTCCCTACAGTGGAACACACCTCCACCATTGTATTCACTGTTGTCCACACATCTGGCAATGACAGTTTGGCAGGTTTAGTGTAGGTGTTTTATATAGTCTTCAATTGTTCCACATAGGTAAACCCTGTGATGCATTGCAGGTCTGACCAGTGTCCATTAACAGAACACCATACATTATGTGTACGTGTGTTATGGCAGATAGCATGCTATTGATATGTTCCGTGCATTATCAGGCCTGGTAAATAATAACAATCTCACCTGACACAGGCTGCTGTTGCTGCAAAACACCAGTGGTACCTAAATAGGGGTGTCATAACAGTAAGATCATTATCCACACCTGTGAGATAGCTACAGGGTGCAATGTCCATGTTAGCACATAAGCCAGTACAATACACTATACAATGGAGTATGCACTTCTGTGCATACATAGAGTAGCAGACTATAATATGTGGCATGTATGGATACATGCCTTGCATATGATGTTACATTACATATTGTACAGTAACACATGCAGCTATGTGATATATAGTTGTGTTTTATGTGCAGTAGTGACTTACCAGGCAACTCCAGGATCGGTGGTTGAAAGACACCCACCTCCATGGTACCTCCTAAAGCTTGTGGATGGAGGTCTGCAGGTGTCCCCAGGTTGACCAGTAGCTCCTCGGTACTTGTGAGTGGGGGCTGGGTGAGTGGCCCCCCACCTGTTGCACCTTGTTCCCTGGTGATTGCATTAGCACGCTGTTTCACCCATCTTATCATGTCAGTGCAGTGTCGGTGCACCTGCCCT